>NW_010110630.1:0-77776 GCF_000699245.1 Pterocles gutturalis
GGTACCTGGAGTTGTTCTTGCCCAGATCCCCATACTTCACACACAAAGGGCTTTCTGTCTCTTTATAGTCTTGAGTGAGTCTCTCAGTGCAAAGAAAAATGCAGCATTTTCACAGACTAAAGCTAGCCAGCATTCTAATTATTATTACCACAGAGAAAAAATATCTAAAAGAAAATTACATATAAGGAATTACAAAGAAAAAAAAAGTGTGATTCAATCTTTCCCATATTATACTATTTTTAAGACTAAAGACAGTGAAAATAAAGTGCTCAGCACTCAAAATTTTGTCTGCTTTTGTCTTTGAAGAACTTTGCTGATCCTGTGTGTTGAAGCAGAGATGTGCAATTTTGCAGTGGGTTGCTTTCATATTCGATATGTGTTTTTTGTCTCCATCACGAAAATCTGTCTGTGTCTTAGACGTACTGATTAGCTCAAGATGATGACACTTTGAGCAATAAGGCCCTTCAGATAATTGATATGTACAATTACAAGTACAATAAGTGAACAACAAGTTTGTGCTGCATCCAAATTTGCAAGTACAATCAGATTATGGAAGTGAATGTTATTGAGCGATGGGGCTCTGCACAGCTGCAGAGACTGCATGGGTGACTGACTCTGAGATCCAAGCAATGACGCACAGCACTGTCCTACTGCTACACCACAAGGCATAGCAGAAAGTGAATAAGACACTGGAAATAAAATTCTAGTTGCCACCTTGTCAGAAACCTGAAAAAATTTCAGACTGCATATTTCCATGAGCAAAGATGGTGATGAAAGGATGGTGCAAGTGAAATAAAGATCACATTCAGTTGTGCAAGTGATCACTCGAACCTCTGTACATTTGATACAGGCAAACTTCTGGAAAACCAGAAAGCAACTTATTGTTTCTGAGGAGTATTTTTTGCTCTGCTTTGGTAAGTCTTGTCTGTTTCATGAATTCAAACAACTACTGAGGGGTTTTTTTGTGTGTGAAATGCTAACTTCAGCCCAGATTTCTTTAATAAAGTTCAGGATGCTCAAAATAAATAATAACTCTCCCAAATGGGATACCCTAAGGCCAACCTGTCCTCATTGCAAGACTGCAATGCAATATTTTTTGATCTGGCTTGCATTACAGAAGTGTTGTTTTGTTGTGTTTATTTTTTATTTCTATTTTTAGCCCATTTTAAATGTCAATACAATAGAAGCTTATTTTTAAAATTGGTTTTGGTTAGACATAAAACAGTACTTGCTGTGTAGTTGTTCACATTTTTCAAAATGCTTTGACATGGAAAAATGATTGCTATTATTTTTTCACCTACTAAATTGATCCTAAAGTGTTATCTACAATAGATCCAGTGCAGAAAATGTAGTTACTAAAAAGGCTGGAAGATATTTTTTCAGAAGTAAAGGTGCATTTCAGAGACACTGTATTTTAGTGTGAAAAGACTGTTAGGCACTATACTGTCTGTACCTGTCCATGGTGAAGTGTTACTGATTTTTCCTTTCGAGATACTAATCTCACACCAATTACTAAATAAATACAGAAGAATGCTTTCTAAAATTCTGCCTAGAAGTAATAAACATTGACTACATAAAGACAAAAGATTATACTTTTAAAATTAAACTTTAAAAAAATTATTTTAACAAAAGCCATTCCCTCCAGGAAGGGGTATTCAGTAAGCAAAGGTGGGTCTACTCCTCGCAGCCTTGTATAGCTTAGGCTGACTGAACTCGTTTGGTATTCAGGGGCAATTCCGGGGCATCAACACAGAATCTAAGTTGGTTGAATTGTTATGAGAATATGGTTAAGTTATACTGCATTGTGCTACAAACATAGGCTAAAATACTAGCAAATGATTCAAAACAGGTTTTTGTTTAGTGCCCAGTTTGACCACAAACAGGATCCAGGAAAAAAGGGAGATGTATGACACAATAACAAGTACCTTTACTATTTTTACCTCAACAAACATTTGTTTGCAGACCAAAAATGGTCTGAAGCGGGGCCTATTTAAAAACAGAGTGCGGAGCCAAGGTAAAGCTGTCTGGCTGTGAGAAGAGGAGAGGGGACAGCAATGCTATCTTGTCTCCTGCCATGATGCCTGACTTCCACATGTTGGTTCCCTTTTGGAGAAGCCTGTGGAAAACAGCACAGTACAGGTGAAGAAGGACAACATGCCACTGTGCTATCCAGCCTCATGGAGTGATTGAGGGAAAGTCCTTTAGTAGCTTTTTGCTTTGGGAATAGATGCTCATTATCCCTTGTATGCAGGCACTGAGGTTCAGGCAGAGACAATTTGCAGAGAAATACTGAAAGCCTAAGAGGTATGGATCCAGCCCCCACTGATTTGTTTTGAAAATACTGTCATACAACACTGAGGCACAGGGTAGTGAGAAGAGGTCACAGTTTGGACTAGTCAGAGGTGGGGAGGAGTGGTAGAAGAGCATTGCCTTCTGGGTGCAATAGGATGGACCTGCTCTCTGGAAGGGTTGTAAGGGTCTACAGTGTGCCTGCAGCAAACTTCTGACGGGAATGTCTTTCTCAGGGCAGTCGTCAGGAGCTATCTTGTAGAACAATGGAGATGTGAACAGCTCTTTCTCGTCCTTTGAAAATAAACCTGAGACAGAGTGACTGCTGGGTTGGGTTTATTTAGCCAGTTATGATAACTGAGTCTTCTGCTGCTCTGTTTTAACTACAAACAGTTCTGGATGAATAACAGATTAAAGAAATAAACCAAGGTTTGGTTCCACTTTCCTTTTTACCTATGATTCTATGATTTCTAACTTTGCAAACACACTCGGGTTTTTCTCTTAGCTGTTCCTGTCTCCCATTGCCAGCTGCCAGCCCAGCTCCTCCAGTCCTGGCTCCCCCAGAGCAGCAAATCTTCCCGTAGACAGCCAAAAGCCCATGATCAACATTTACCACAGCACTGATTAGGACTTTGAGGGAAAAAAGTAAGGACTTTACTCACAGGGAGTTCATTTCTAAAGGGGTATGGCGTGTAGAAGGAGAAAGACTCACACTTTACTACTTCACTAAAACATCATGACATGAATCTTGGCAGCTGCAGCCAGAGCAGTGAGACTACCCCAGCTTTCAGTTCAGTATTCTTGACCAAGGGACATTCAGGATGTTATGAGAGCACAGTGAGAGGTGTACAGTGAAGTGTATCAGAGCACAGCGTGGTGCACTGCGTATTTGAACACTTGGGCCTTCCTCTCATAATTACCACTAACTGAGAGTTAATCAGCCACCAGATCCACTTCCAACTGTCCCAGTTATCCAGCTAGTAGCCTCAGAGGTGTCTCAATTAAACATAATGTAAAGACTATAAAATACTTGCATAAGCTTGGCTCCTAGTGAGACCTTTTGATTAAAAAGACATCATTATTTCACACCTCTGCTAATTGGCACTGTCAGTAGCTCTGATTTCAGAAGAATTTGATTCCTTCTAGCATATTACCACACTGACAACTGATGCAGTCTTGTTCACTGCTCCAGGTGTCCACTCTGAGAACAATACTGTGAAATGACCTCACAGTACCTCTGATAGTTTTGCTATGAAAGGCTTTGGAGCATAGATATTCAACATAGCTAGAAGCTCTCACATGAAAGGAACATAACTATATAACTGCAGATAGCAGAAATTTTGACTCTGCTGTTTACATAATTTTAATTTCCTTATTGCTTTGGTTCTGTGTATCCTGCTCTAGGTCCTATTGCAAGTTAGCACAATTAATATCACAAAGTGGCTATTAATGCAGTGTAAAATAAAACAACCAGTACAATATTAAAACCAGAATTGCAGTTGAACATTTACTACTTTCTTTTGATTAAAATGTGCAAGCTACTTCACAGTTACACAAAATTAAGAGAAACCAACAAGATCTATTGTTTGTGATGATCATACTTACAGACTACACTAAACAGAAAAGCAATCAAATGGCACAGATTACATCTGTCTGTAAGTTGCTTAATCATAATATGAGCAGAACAACTGAACACTGTAAGTGTTCCTGAATTGCAGCCCATTATTTAACCATGTATTTTAGTACATTAAAAAAAAACCCAAACCCTTCATTTCAAGTGTAAAAGAAAGTGTGTCACTGTCTTACATACGAAGCATTATCCACACTGAATCCAGGAAGTATGGCACAGCAAATTATTTGTATTTCTGTCTTATTCACAGTTCAGGCCTTACTGAAATTAGCACAGAGCATACAGTGATGCCAAATATTATGTAATAAAATATATATCCTGCTGGGAATATTTAAAGCCTCTTTTGAAGGATTGTTACAAATGCAAAATCCATGATGGAGCCATCTAATTACATAGTTTTTCATCTTGTGCAGTTTTCTAGATCCAGACTGTGCACGTTTTCTGTCTTAAAGTGAAAAATATACACATAGCATGGTCTGATTTTTTTACCTGCCCTTGGCTACAGATGAACAAATCTAGGTAAATTGTAGCTGTACTCAGTGCAATAATACAGCATTCCAATAACCCTCCAGTTACTACCATTGTCTTTAAAAGGTTGAGTGGCACGTCAGCTTTGTGAAGCACCTTTGTCAATAACATCTTACCTAGACTGGCTGCTGGCACTGAGCAGCGCCAGGCTCATGCATTATACCTCAGCAAACCCATTCACAGCAGGAAGCTCTGCTGTTACACCAGAGTTTGACCCACCGTGTGCAAAACCTGATTGATAAGGCATACTATACTGTTCCAGCACGCAATACTAAATATACAGAATTACTCTGAGCCATTTAACACATCTAAATAACTGAGAGAGTTCTTTATGAGAAGCAATATACCACTCTTTTATCCTTGTTGTGACTAAAAAGATGTGATTTCCTGGCAGCTTTCTTTTTTTTACAGATCTGTGCTTTGAAACATACATTTGAAATTGCACCATTTCTTGTAACTGCATCTTGCCTGGGAATGAACTTTAAAGATGGAGTCTTAATTCCAGGATGTCCCTCCCATTTGCTGGTTGTCTTTTGTTCTGTAAATACCTGAGACAATTTTCTATACAACTGGTAAGCATTTTGGAGGGAAAAAATGAGACTTTCCTTAAGTTTTTTAATTGTCAGGGTTTTTTTCAACCATAATGAGCCTCAGAGTACAAAGGAGAGACCAATATAGTTTTTACTGAATTATGTGGTTTTTACTTGAAGTTTATGATGGATCAATTAGGTATACACTACCAGTAATTGGAGATAGAGTACATTCATTCAAAAAATGAGCTAAATTTTACAATCTTCAGTCTTCTATTGTTCTCTTAAAAGTCTGACAACCATGCAATCTACTCTGCAATCATTTTGTGCACAGTGTACTATTTATATGGCAAAATATTTTAGCATTTTATCACACATTTCCTGGACTCCAGATAATGTGGTTTTCCTCAGATTCTGACCTGGGAGTAGTGGAACATTTCAAATTTTGTGCTAATAAGTCCAGAAGGGATGCAAAGCCCTGTAACTCATATTCAGACTAAATGTGATGCTAAAAGAAAGCTGCAGCAACTAAACAGCTCTCTATCTCCTTCCAGTGACTGTAAAAGAAGTTGAAAGGCTTAGCCCAGAAGTACATTTCTTCATTAAAGATGTTCATAGTTACATAATATGAATTCTATTTGGCTAGAAGGGGAAAAAAAGACAGGTAACTAATGCTAAGAAAGCACTGATATGACTAACAGAATTATGCAGAATTAGTCAGGTGAGAATAATAAAAGGAGACTCAAAAGTGGTAGAAGATGCGGGGAGGAATAGTATGACAGCTCAGGAAACTGGTTACCAGTGGAATGCATTACTATACCTGCTGTCAGTTCAGACTGTATGTTCTTACAGTCCATTCTGGGCTTCAAGTCCACGGTTGTCTCAAAGAGCAGGTGCAGGAGTGTTGAGAAATAGTTTAACAGCTGCCCCAGGCTCCATCTCCATGCAGATTTCTGTGCATCAGCACTGTGCCCAGATGTGTTCGGTGGCCCTTTAATCTGTCCAGTAGCAGAAAAATCCCATCATAGCTAATGAAGGACACATAGGCTTCAAATGGTCTTTCAGGCTATGCTGGATTGCTTAGCTGCAGTTTCATTAGGATCAAAATGCATAGCAAAAGATTTTACACCATTGAAGATTACACCAAGCTAACTGCCCATCTCCTCAAACTGCAGCCAAGTTCTGGAAGAACAGAATCGTGTCAGAGAGGTAACGGTACGGATGAAATGTGTAATTGTACTCCGTTGACTACATTCTGTTGAATAATGAAGTTGGCTTTTGTTTAGATTGCAAACACTTACATTAGAAAGTATTTTTACACCAGGCTTTAACTACAGCCAAGAGCTAAGGCACTAAGAAAACAGGCACTAAGTGAAATAATCAGCCTGATCACCATTCAGAGTACTGTGTTTTTCCTTCAAGACTTGTGGAGGACTTCACCAGTACCAATTTCATATGCTTCACAACACCCTGCCAAGGTCAGTTCTATGGAGAAGTTACGACACTGCGCTGCTCTTTGGGTCATTATCTACACCAAATGCAAAGTATATAAAGAGTGCAAAGCTCTAACTCAACAGAATAATTTTATTTAGCAGGTGCCCCATGCAGATGAAAATTACTGCTGCAACAGCATACTCTTGATGAATGCTCCAAAAATAAATTAGCTCTATACCCTAATTGAAGAGCAGGAGGAAAACCTGTTTCCTAGTTCAGTGGCTTAGCATATGGGGCCTGTCTGAGGTGGAGTCAGTACCCCCCCAGTACCCTCCCAGTGCTGAGTGCTGCATGGGCCGCCAGCAGGGTGTTGATAACACATCCTGGGAGGGGGCGGAGCCGGGACAGCTGACCCGGATTGGCTGTTCCAGACCATGTGACCTCAGCTCAGCCACAAAGCCAAGGGCGGGGAGGAGGAGGGGGGCATTGGTTACTGTGTTTGTCTCCAGGAGCAGCTGCTGCACACACTGAAGCTCTGCTTTCCCAGGAGTGGCTGGGTACCACTTACTCAGGGAAAGTAGTTTGTTTATCTTTTTTTACCTTTTGTTTCTGTGTGTAGCCTTGGCCTTTGCTTTAATTAAACTGCTTTTATCTTGACCCACGAGATTTCATCTTATTCTCCCCTTCATTTTGCTGAAAGGGGAGTGATAGAGGGGCCTGGTGGGCACCTGGCATCCAGCCAAGGTTAACCCACCACACTTAGCCACAAGATTTTTCGTTTTTCCTTCACATTATACATTAACCTCAGTACAAGTACTTGCACGGCAAACGTTTTCAAACAGAAGAGTAGTCCCAGTGGAACAATTTGTGTTCATCAGGTTAAATATATGCACATAGTAAATCATAGGATGGGAACTGCCAAGTTGTACCTGCATTGGGAGGTACCGTGCAATCAAGTTTTTTGAGCAGGATTTCCCTTTGTAAACAATGAAGGGTTTTGATTTATAACCTATTTGCATAGTAATACTAAAAGTGTTTACTCAAAGCATGCCACTGAAATGTATGAAGCAAAAACTAGGGTGTATATATTCCAAAACTGAATAATGAAATAAAGTGTTAATGCTGGAGACTGCAGAATGTGCAAACGCATTACAAATACCCATCTGAGTATTGCCAGTAGTAAAGAGTTGGAGTCTTGGAAGTACAGTGGGCTGTAATTAAAATAAAATCATTTGTTTGCCTTTGAGCAACAACATGCAACTTCAGACAATTATTTCAAAAGACTCTGGCGTATATTCTGACGTTTGCTGCTCTTAGTACTTAGAGAAGCCTGTGCTCCTTGGATTGAAAATTCATGATGTTCCAGAATTGTTGCTTTGTGGTTTTTGATATATTTATTTATAGGCTTGCCTGGTAACCTTTATCTTTGGCTCAGCTTTGTGAAATGGCAGGATGGGTAGGAGCAAACTACTTCCTTATTAAATTCAGAACTGATAAACTAATGATCTCAATTTCACCTTACTATCTACCTCTTTAAAATGTTGGGTGTGATCACTCATTCTGTTTTAGAACCATCCATATCATTTACATGTTGCCTATAAGTCACTTGATGCAATGACAGACCAAGATAAAAAAAAAAAAAATAGAAGAAAAGGAAGGTTTTTTTGTTAACTGAGAACTAGTTGTTAGTGACTTTGATCACTTTAATCTTGAAAGGATTACAGTAGGCTCACAAAACAGTTACGTGGAAAGGGGAAGAATATTTTCATAAATATTAAAACAAAATGTGGCAGCCTTTGGGCTAGATTGTCACAGGCCTTACCCAGCACAAAGGGAGCAAGGCCTTTCCCATTTCTTGCTCAGACCACCGTGAGCTTCATCTTTTTTCTTGGATCATCTCCCTGAACTATTTTACAGCTGTACTGATGCAAATAATGGAGTAGTGAAGAGCAACATGGGCAAAGAGAACAAAAAAATGTTCCAGTTGACAGGAGGGGAGGAGAGGTGAAACTTTGTGAACCAGATTTACAGCTGAAGAAGATGGTGGAAGAACCGCGCCCTGTGGGCTACGTCTGGAGATATGGATAAACTTTGGCTTATGAACATCCTCCCCCAGCACTGAAAAGACCTAAAAATGTGGGAGGGAGTATGTGGATCATGAACAAGGAATAAGAGTGTCACAATCTTGTGTGTGTGTCTGCCAACTAGCTACTCATCCTCCTGTAACCTTGGCAGATTAGTCTTATCAATGTACCCTCACATCAGGTCCCTCTCCATGTCCCTCTTTAGACCTCTGTTATATCCCTCTTCCCTTTCATTCCCTTTTCTAAGAAGGCAGCAAATCTACTGCACCCTTTCCTGCTTTTCACCTTCCTGAGAAAGCATTCCTGTAGGAGCTGAAGAGAAAGCTCTACCCATGCCTTGCAGGACCATTGACTATAGCAGGAAGACACATGAATGAAGAAATGCCTCAGAGACCCTGGCTTAGATTTTAAGGAACTTCCTTTCTCCTTTGTCTTGAATCCTTTTTTGACTTCTGCCAGGCAACATGGATTCACTGCGCTGTGTGGCACTAAAAGAGCAACTTTAGCATGTAATGTTTATAAAACTCGGTTGCTGCTTTAGAGAGTGGGCAAGTGTACCCAAAGAGGTTTTTACACTGTCTGAGAGTAAAACCGGACAGCCACCTGCTTACTTTTTGAAAATGTTACTGTCTCTACCTGTAGTGCAATGTGCCATTAGCCAGACTCCTTACAAACAGAAAATATCAGGTTTAAACTTACGTATGTAAAAAATCTAGTGAAAGGTTTATTGCAGACTATGTATGTTCCTATTTATAGGTCCCCCAAAATAGTCTCTAAAGTATCACATAATTAGAAAGACTCAGTTGTTGCCAGACTCTCTCACCCTTATTCATGATGAATGGTGTTTTATTCATCTGAAATTATTACCGCCTTAATTAACACTTTTCCCTGTTTTCTAACCTATTCTGTTGAGGTTACACTTGGCTTTCAAAGTGGGGAACACTGTGCTTCTAAAACCATTTCTCTTTTTTTCTGACATCTATTTCACACTACAAAATGACATTTGATAAAATCCCAGACCTCTGACAGTCCTGTGGAACAGTTACACAGCTTTGTCCTTGGTTAAATAAATGCAAAGTCCAGGATGTTGCAAAATAATAATTTATTGATGGAAAACAAACATTCTAACTACTCAGTGCCAACCTACTGATTAACTTCAAGGACTCAGACATGTCTCAGTAACAGCAGTGTTCAACTGACAATATGTTTACTCCAGCATGGCCTTATGTTCTCCATTTCTCTGAGGAAGACACAGAATGGGTAAAACAGTGGCTCTGCTGTAATTTTCACTCTGCTTTTCCATGCCCGCTTCCACCTGGCCTTTAGATGTGTCAGAGAGAGGATCCAGCAGAACTGAAGAACTCGCCATGGGAGGTGGGTCCCTTTTCTGAAAGCTTCCTCAAACTCATGGAGACAGTGAGAGGGCTTGGATTTGTTCCTTAGTAATCAGTAGGCTTTGTCTTCACCTTACTGTGGTATCTGGATCTGGAAATTCAATTATATTCTGAAAAGGAAAATTTATCTAACCTGTAAAGGTACAGGGAAGTGTTCTACCGGTATGTGGCATAATCATCACCTCTGAACAGAACTGCCCAAAAAATAATGGACACTGTGCTCATTTCTTAATTTGGCAAATGAACTAAGAAAACTGAAAATTTTCGTTCCAAACCAAATTTTGTTTTTTTTGAGGAAAACCAACCAAAACTATTTTGTTTCATTGACATTTTTATATAAGAATCATTTCAGGTGTATGCATTGGGAAAAATAAAAAAATGAAGTTATGCATACCATTCAAAAAACTGTTGAAGGAAATCCTGGTCTTTTGCAGCTAGGGCTCATTTGAGGCTGAGCAAGCTTAATCAGAGAGGAGGAATTTTGAATTTCTTACAGGTGGAGGAGATCTAAACACTTTTACTGCCTAAATGAATACCGTAACCACTAAGCAACTGTGAAGAAAGAGATGGCACCCAGTCAGTCTCAGCTGCTACAATTTTTCTGATCTGTACAAAACACTGACTTTGTCTCTAATATAAATCAAAGCATGGTGGTAGTCTGGAAGATCAGCCACTCAACAAGGAGACAAAAACACCCAAGTACTCTAGGGAATGTCTAATTGTATTTACTAAATAAAACGGCTCAAACAGGAGACAGTGAGAAACTGTCTATTTCCTCAAATAATAACACCAGAATACTTGTGGTTTAGCTGTTTTTCCCTAGAGAACTGTGGGCAGGATTTAGGTCTTGCACTGAATCCTGAATTCTATTTTCTGATGGACAAAAGGAAGACAAGAACTTTGTATTTCTAGCCCAGATAATACATTCCAACTTGCATAGCAAATGCCACTTTGGATCACAGTTTTAGGGTAACTAAACATCAAAGCATAAATTTTGCCATGAGCTTAGTTTGCACTGAAAAGAATAAAGGCTCATTTTTAATGTAAGAATGATAAAATCACATGAGGATTAAAATATCATTAAACAAAGGACTTGTAAAGTAACACTGACTAACTTACCGAGCTGGAAAGATGTGGAAGTTTTTATTATTATTAACTGTAGCTTTTTTGAGGTCGTTTTGAGAACCTGTCTTATCTGAAAAATGTTTAACTATTTTCATGCAGCTATCTAAAGCATATATCAAATTCAGCAATAATAATTTGAAGGTGCACCTACCATTAAGGCATATTGTGACCAGATTTTGATCTCCTATATCATTTGGCACGGAAATGGAAAATGCAATTTAATGAAAACTGATGTGTAATATTAAGTCTGAGGTCGATAAAGCTAATAGACAGTATGTACTTAATGGCATAACTATGGAGAACATTGGCCAGTAAACGGATTAAGAATTATGCTATAAATAATCTTTACACCACCATCTCAGCTCATCAATCATTGAAAAGCAATTCATAGGTGTACTAGGAAGCCAGAGTACATTTAGCTTCTTTCTTTGATAACACCAATGATCTTCTGGATTGGGGAAATGAAGTAACCTAAAATGTAACCAGTTGTCCATTTAATATAGGGCCAGAAAATCATTAGCAAAACTTGGAGGAGAAGGATTAGTGCAAAGACTGTAGAGCAGATCAAGACCTAACTGGCATATAATGAGAACCACCACAAACAGAGCACACTGGTTAAAATGGAGTTCCTTTTGATGTTCCTTAAGGGAAAAATGAGGCACTGAGTCTCTTTAACGTTTCCTGTGAAGACACTGGCACAAAACACTGAGCTGACAAAGTTTCCTGAATATTCAGTGACAGAGCTAAAATCAACACAGGAGCAACAAGGCTTATATCAAAAGAAGTATAATTAGTCTTGAAGATTAAAGTAATAGGAACAAGGTTAAAGTTAGCTGTAGGAAGTACAAAATCATGTATTGAAAGGCTGTTTACCAGGAGTTCAGGTGTCAGAGGCAGCCACTTTTCTGCTTTTACATTGTTCCCAACCAAGCATGCTTTGGTAGGCACAATCAGAGCACACCTGTGTACTTCTTTAGACAGCATGGCAGTCCAACTAGCAGCCTGTGCTCAGAAACCCGAGCTAACATAGTGGTCACCCAGAGTCAGGCTCCACTTACTGATACACATGATTGGTACTCAAAGACGTTTTTTACCTGACTATTGGGATCCCTTGTTGGAGTTGTTTTGTCTTCTGTGAAATAGTTTCATGCTAACTGGAAGAAGAACAGAAACTCAAGTCCTCTCTTATCAGACAGATGCATACTTGCTAATTTACAAGGTCACGTCCACCCTGTCTACAGCTCAGTGAATACTGAACGACTGAATAGTTTGTGTAATATTTGATGACAATTTTACAACTTGACTGAGAATTACCTGCTACACATTTGCCATGGATTACAACATTTCTTTCAGTGACGGCTGACAGAAGATTAACCTATAATTCATAGAAAGGAAGTCCTTGAATCTACCTTCTGCATCCTACATTAATGCTATCAGAACTGAGCTCTGACAATTACAGTGTTGCTGACCTTGCTCAATGTCTGGGGAAGAGCTGAGCTCCAGGTGAAGCAGGTGTTTCCATTTAGTGCAGACATCTAATTATTTCTGTTGTCACCTTTGCAGCAGTTTGTATTGGTCAGGCTGGACAGCATCCTACTGAGTTTGGTAGATCCTATGAATGCCATTATTTAGTGAACGCAGGCCACAGAGTATACAGATGACCAAACTTGCAAAGGCATGTTGTATCCCAAACAGCCATGATAACAAAGGATATACAGAACATGTATGTCTTTGCTCCTCCTTTCTTTTCTCTGAAAATAGTTTCCGGAGCATCGGTTACAGCAGTACTCCTTAACACAGAAACCAGTGAGCAGAATAGTTATGGGCCTTTCAGTATAACTCTTTGAAGGTGTATTTTCTGTCTTGCTAATGCTAAATTGGATTCACCTGTATTTATTCTTTATCCCATTTCCTCTTTTCCAACTAGCAAATCTAAGTCTTCCCTTATTCCTCCTGCTCTTCCCTCAGTTCCACACACACCCCAAAAAAAAAAAAAAAAGGTAGTTTTGTTTTGAAGTGCCAGACCACTAGCCAAGACATCTGCAGAGCAGATTAGCCCTGTTATTTCTTCACCTGTTCCTTTGGACCTTATGTTCCATTTCTCTGCTCTTTTCCATCAGTACCTATCTTTCTTTGTATGAAAGCAAAAGCCTCCATTCACAAAAGTTATGGGTGAGTAAGTCCCTGAAACTGTGTGGTGTCCTGCTGTTCACTGCCAGTTCATGACCATGCCCAGGGGGGTGTCTACACTCCAGTCTTTGCAGATCTCAGATCTGTTGATTGTCAACACTGTGATTTAGACTCTTGCAACTGGTTTCAGTCTTGTGTCATCACTGAAGCTGGTTCCATACCTCACCGATTTACAGTACAGCATTATGGTCTCTGTCCTACTCTAGGATCCCATGTACCAGTTGGACTTGGCTGGTCTCATTAGTAACCTACTGTAGAGCACAGAGGAATTAATCTTGAGCACATTTCCACATTCAGAGGAGTCACTTCCAGCTGCAGCATCCTCCTGTTTCAGGACTGACACACAATCTCCTGTTTGAGAAAGACATTATCTGAGGTCTCTAGAAGGTCTGGGTATCACAGCTTTTATTCTTGTTTTTGTCCTGAAAAACACTGTAAACAGACTCTAATTTCAGCCTCAGTAATAGAATAAGAAATAAATTATTATTAATAACAAATTCTGGCCAACACCAATTTTGAAAAACACCCACATGGAAGCATACTAACCTCGCCTAACAGTTTCTGCTTTTTTGGCCTTTAAATTGACAATTTGTCTTAAATAGAAAAAATTAACATTGCTTTCCAGTCAGCTACTCATAAGTGGCTGTAGGCGCTTTGCCTGGATATGCTATTGGTCTGCATCCCAAATGCCTAGTGTGGGAGGGGAGAACAGGACAGACAAGTGTGAGTCAGAAACAGACCTGACACAGCTACAATTTTAGCATGCTTAATTTTTCTCCCCTTCGATTTAGGGTCATCTTTGGGTAGTTTATCAAAGCAAAAATTTCCTCTTGATTCAGGAAGAGCTTTTCCTAGAGCAGAAAACCCAGAGCAGGATGCACTAGTTCAGGAGTATTCTGTAGGGAACCTTAACTGTTTGCTCAGACTTCATCCATTTCAGTTCTGCACATGTTAATCACGTGGCATTTTGTCAGACACCTCTAGGAAAAAGGTTTGGAAGGGGCTTATCTGACTTCTCTGGAACAGTCAAATAAATACTGATAAAAACATGTATGCTTTTCTGCATATAATAGTAAGGATCACTCAAGTTGCCCAGCAAAGTACTGTGTGCATTGACTCAGCCTCATGACTTTTCCACCATTAAAGAGCAATACACTCTACCTTTTAATGCGTCTCAGTCCACACTAGCTGCTCTACAAAAACACCATAAGAAAATACAGAAAATTAATCAAGTTGGACATCAAGAACTTTTTACTTAGAGTCTTATTTATTAGTTTTAATAAGCACAAGGTTTATGCATTTGTCTTATTTGTTAATATCCTTTTATTTTATTCCACTGTCTTTAATAAAGACAGGTTTATCTCCATTAATTCTTGGATTGGCCACACTACAATCATGGAGGTGAAATAATTATAAATGAAATCTCAGTTCACATCCTCTGTATCAGTTAAACTCATGCGTTAGCAGTTTGAGCACTATCTTTAAAGATACCATTTCTGTAACATCTTTTCTGCATGCTGTGTGTTCAGACAGATTGTTAATGAGGGCTGCTGTTAACGGCTTCCATATTTCTTCACTGACTTCAATAAATCAGTAGTTTTTGCCAAAATGTGACAAGTACAAGACTCAGTTTTAAAGACAACTGTTCAAATTTGTGTTTGGACATAATGTATCCAAGAACACAGGATGTTACACAAAAGGAAGGTATAACTTCTGGTAATCAGCCAGGACAATTAAACCTTTTTATGTTCAGATTAATTATGAGAAAGTCATCACAGTAATATGTGCAATGTGTTACTCTGAGATAGGAAGCACACCACAGGAAAATAAAGATTAGTCCTGTAATTGTAGAACTGTTTTCATACTCAGTTTGGATTAATGTCTTTCCTCTGTAACAGATGTGCTGTGTGACTGGGCACATGAGCACAGTGGTATTTCCACTCACCTGCTCTCATGTCTCCTTACATTTTGAACTCTTAGGTACAGAATATCTCTCACTATGCCCAAGAGCTGCCTCTCAGATTATATTGGCCTTTCTGTTTGGTGGATTATTCATTTTGCTACCATTGTACCTGTTAAAGTAAAACACATACAGTAACTCAGAATTTCCTGTGTTAAAATATTATTTTAGAAGGCTCTCTTGCAATCAGTTTCACAACAAAAAAAATTCAAAAGATGGCAACATTTCCCTCCTTTACAATGAGAACACCAGAAAAGGGAGGAAGGAGCTGGATTGTAACAGTGATTTTCTATCCTAGAAAACTAGTGAGCAGTGTCTGAAGAATTTCAGTATTTTCAGTATTAGATATATTTTAAATACATTCCAATATTGTGTGAAGGACCAAACACCTTACGAGAAAAGGGAGTTGCAGATGTTCAGCATCTGCCTGGATTTGATGCGACAGACCTCCATAATCTTCACACACTTCAAAGCACAACAGACATCATCTTGCATCAGGGATTATTCTCTCTTTTAGAGTAACCCTTCATTCTGGAATGAAGCATGTGCAAAGTGGAAGCAGATACATGACACAATTACCCTTACCGTGTTTGCTTTTCCTCCATATTTCTCTTGTTCTTTCAGGATACTCTTACTATCTTTCCTGCTGTTGCTCTTCCCTCTTTCATCCACAACCATGAGGGGAATCAGGTTCTTTTTAGTGGGTGAAGCTAGGACTGAAGCTAGGACTGGAAGGAGTCCTCACTGCGTGATCATGTAAGGGGAGGGAAATCCACATGTAAATGTAAAGTCATGAAACAGTAAATGATGAAACTTGAGCAGGCCAGTGTGCTCTGAAATCTGCAGTTTCAGAAAGATGCAAAAGTGAAGAAAAATTGTATGTTCCATAGAGCATTCAAGATGTGCTTTCAAGCTCTCTAGGAAAACAATAAAGCATTATGTTCTTTGGAGCAAAGCTGAACCCAATGACTAAAACCAAGCAACTAGTTCTTCTAGCAATGGATTCTTAAACACACAATAATATTTTAATGTCTGCCTCAGTCTTAAAGCAGAGTTTAGAAATCTTGAGAATTCGTGTCACCCAAACTGCACACTCTCATCCAGCTAAACAGATTTCAGGGAACTTCAGATTAAAGATTATCTGTAAATCGTTAGAACGTCAGGACATCCTCAGTGCTTTACGGCTCCTTGGCATTATAAATTAGCTTCTCAGCATTATAGATAAAGTCTAAATGGCTGATTTACAATTAATAAAAACAATAAAAATAATGTTATTCTGGATGTAACTCCAGAGAAGCCAATGAGCAGGCACTGCAGTTGAGCTACAGTGACAATGTACAATCTTATATGCACACCTCATCCCAATGACATATTTCTGATCAGATAGAGATATAGTGCATACATCCTTTCTGTTTTCATTTGTGCTTTATCTCTGTCAAGAGTCCTGTTACAACCAATGAGTAAAAGTTGTGGTATGGGACATTAAAACACTGACATACTGAAGGGAAAAAAAAAAAATGTTATTTATGCCAGTTTAGTGAACCAAACAAGCCTAACTCCTACCCTTGCAGATGTGGAGGCTGAAGGGCCAGCACTGTGCTTTCAGTTCCAGTCCCTCTAACATTAAACTTACTGTGTTCTCAGAGAAAAGCATACCCAAGGAAGAAAAAAATGTTGTGTTTATAAAAGAAAGAGCAATATGTTCTCACTTCTTTCTGTAAAAATCTGCTTTGAACTGAACACAAATTGACTGGCTCCAGAGGATGCCATCATTTTGTCCAGTACTAAAGGACTATGGAGGCATAACAGTTCTAGCACTCGGCAACATTTTGCATGGGATAGACATACTCAAAGAGTCATATTTTGTAAAAAGTAATATGGAATTTCTCAAATCCTGCTTTGCTCTCAGCATCCTGGGGTGACAGCCTCCCTGGCTCTGAAATGGTCTGTGTGTCTCCCTGCAGGCTCAGAGCTGAGAGGCAGACATCAGGGAGCCTGGCAGCGTCCTTGTGTTCTCCAGGAACATTTGAGCACCACAAAAACCAGCCTGTGGAACACTTGAATTCCACCCAGTCACCATTTTCTGGTGGAAAACCATTCAGATGGAAACATTTTAACCAGCTCCACTAGATATACAGCGTTTTGATGTAGCATCCCTTTAACCTCAGGTTTCTTTTCAGGCTTGGGACCAAGGTGCCAGCAGCAGTGAAACTGTAGCTTTGTCAGCATTTGCAGAAGCAAAGACGTTGCCTGCAGAAATACTGGTTCTTTAATTTGCTTAGCCTGGGTGACAATATGCAAAAATCCAACCAGTCCTACAGCTGACATTAATCTGTTGCTGTCACTTTGATCATTCTGTGACTAAAAAGCAGTAAGTCATTTGTTCAGGTCTGAGAGAAGGAATTAACACTGTTACAGAAAAACTGATGTGATTTATGCAGGGTCTGATCCTGGAAGAGGTCAAACACCCTGGGTTGCTACTGAACTCCAGTGGGAGCTGGGAGATTTACAGGTTCATTATTCCACAGTCTCTCCCTTGCTATAAGCATTTAAATCTACCCCATTTAAACTCTGGCCATGATACCATTGTAAAAAGGAAAAACAGGAAAAACTTTTAAATTGGGGTGCTGTGTTTTGCTGAAAATAAAGGATTCTCTCTTTAAAAATATTGTCAAGTTATTGTCCCCTTCCCCTCTGCTAACATATGGCCTTCTCATTTAGCCTGGCAATATTTTAACAAGCTGATAAAAGCGAGAGAAGGGAGAAAAAATAAATTAAAAAGTGAACACTGAAACAAGCTTCCTCATGAATCCACCAGACACAGTGTCAAGGTTATTTTGCTTTATTTTTTATACATTAGCTACAGAACATTGGACCAGATCCTGATTTTAGCTGTGCTGTATTGCTCTATACTGTGTAGGAGGTGGAGTTCATCTGCAACTACATAAAGTTATGCAGGGCCTGTCCCATGACAGAGGTTTTAGATATCTAGTGTTAAGCATCTTTGAGAGAAAAGGCAAAAAAAAAGAAAAAGCCTTTTTCCCTTTTATGAAATCTGCTTTGGTTTAATTCTCAGGAGGATACGTCTTGTGCCTTTGGGGAAATTTGTTCGTGTCACAGAATAAGGCTCATATGGTTTATTGAAATGCTGAAGTCTCTACATTTAGACAAGCTAATAAAATTTTCTTGTTAAGCAAGTTTAGTCTCATAAGCCTGAGCTACTCTTGCTGAGTGGGGCATGCGCAATAAAAGCACAGGAAGAGGAACAAAACATTTTGCTAGCCTCTGGAAAATACCTCCACCTTAAGTGTCCAATGCACAACTGTGAGTGTGCCTAGGGGAGGAATCCACTGAAACTGGGCACTGCTGAAAGAGTAGGCTCTCCACTGCCCATCTCATGAAGGCTTCAGTCTCCTCTGAGTAAGGCAGCCAAGGTCCGAGCAGATTGCTTCTTCATAATGAATGCCAAACTCAAACACTTTATGTTGGCTAGTAGAGAGGCAAAAGGACATGTCCCTTTGCTGGGACCCATACAGTGTTGGGCTCAGTTTCCCTCAATTTCTGACCCACTTTCTGGACTATTGTCCTAGAAACCAGCGGAAAACAGATACCTGCTCATATGGAGTGTTGCTCAGTTCTGTCTATAATGCAGTTAATATGTTTTCTGAGAAGGTAAAAACATTTGCTTCTGTGCAGGCAAAACTCTCTGGTGGGTTTATCTAACTCGAAGCATCTGCCTACTTAGTATGAATGAGAAATATAAAGGAAAAACTATGGCTTGAGAAACAATATTTAACATTTGTAACATGATGTCTTTGAAAGGTTTGAGTTCATGACAATTTGAGAATATAAGGCGAGCTGCTGAATTCAAAGCAGTTGTTACCTGACTTAACAGATTATTTATATTAAATTGCTGTTTGTCACACTATTGATACATAATTTTGGCATTAGCTCTCTTAAAAATGAGAATCATCTGTGACAAAAACAAACAACATGGGTGATATACTCTATGATTATGCTAAATAAGCATCATCAAATAAATTAGTAGGAAGTTCCTTTAGAATATTCTCTCAAATCTGTGTAAACTGTTATTTGATGGTAGAGAAATGGTGACTCAGACACATTTGAGGAGTTATCATCACATATAGCTTCTATCCTATACGTAAACATGCATGTATTGCTGAAATTCATTGTTGTACCTGTCCAGGCTGGGCTGCCTTCTGGTGTAACTTTTTGTTGCATGTTTATATACTGCACAACACAACCAGGCTTTGAGTCGTTACCAAGGGTCCCACAGAATATGAGGATGAGAATCCTGGACATCAATGCAGTACTGCTTGTTAACAGGAATTCCTGGATAACTATTTGGTCATCAATGTTATCAAACATTAAAGTATGCAGAAATTGATTATTTAGAAAATTCTTGTACTGAGTGATCAACATTCCCAACCGCTAATCCTCCTACCTGTAGTGCAGTTTATGGCCTGAACTGAGCACCCCAACCTAAAAACCTGACTGAGACACCCTGCTTAAATGAATGTGTGCCCCATGGAGTCAACAGTGAAAGAGGCATCTCCAGAGATCCCATCTCAGATCTGAATGGCTCCCTGAAGCAACCTTTCTATCCATCAACTTAGGGAAGTGAGTCTCCCAACAGAGACACCTCAGTTAAATGACCAAGCTTAAGCAAGGCCTCTGTTATGTTTCTATTACACCATGCAATTCATGGCATCTCCCAGCTGACACACAAACACCTCAAGCATGGTATGTCTAAAAGGGCTCTGGTTAAAAGACTAATGTGAACACTTATACTGGCAAATCAGCTTGATGAGCTATAGGTCATTTATCCAGATTTTCACAAATGCAGATGCTGGGATGCCAATATTTCTAAGGTGTTAATATTCCTGAATATTAATGTAGGGCACAGAACACCAAGGCATGAATTATCACAACTGTCATTGACAAACACAGCCATCTGTTGTCACTGCATAGGCAGGATCAACCTGTCCTCTCCACCTCTCCCTAGTCTTTCATTCCTGGTACCAGAAAGTCGCTGTGTGTAACTTTCTCTCTCCAAGCATTAGACAAGCACTGCTCTGGTCAAAAACACACTACTGGTTGCTGCTGAGGCTACACCAGCCACAGCTGTAACACCTTTGACTGTTCCCTCAAGCCAAGTGTTAAAGATTGGAGCAAATGAAAAGAATCTTCAAAATGATTGTTCTGAATTTCACAAAGTGCTCTGAAGACCAGGAAAAAACAACAGATCCTCTAGTTCCTACTTCTGTTTACACATCAAAGGGTTTTGCAAGCCTCTGTTGCCTTCTTTGACTCCTGGACATTTCCTCCATGGCTTTGCACGGTGCAGAACTGCATTCTCTCAGTATAGCCTGCATTGCCTGCTCCCAGAGGCATGGTTCTGCTGCAGTGCGATGCTGAATGCTGAAACGCTGGACCTAAGCCCTGCAGATTCTGGTTCAGATAACCTCTTTCAATGAAGATTCCTTATCAGAACCTACACTTTAAAGTCTTCCAGTTAATGAACACTATGTATTGCATACTTTTAAAACTCATTGCTAAATGAGAAAGCCCAGCATCTCACAAAAATAACATCTTGTAATAGATCTTTGCTGTTACCTTCATCTACCCAATTTGCAATCTCCTTAAAGAAACTCCTGTGAGATTAAATCTATTCTCCGTAATACTCTTGTGCTATTTCATTCATTGTTTTCCCTGAATTTGGACATTTTAAACACCATATAATCCCTCATGGCTCTGTCCTCCATTTGCCCATACTGAATGCTATGAGGTCTGCTACAAAGCAATGAATTTCCAGTCCAGTTACAACTTCATTTTTGTTTCCTGTACTGAAGCTTGAAGCAAAGTAAAGTACAGGAGGGTAGACACCTTTTCATCAGAAAATTTTCTTTCTGTCACCATCTGTCTACACCTTCAAGACTGGGGTCCTTTCGGGTACAGTTTTTCCTTCCATACGTCACAAGAACAAGTGCACACACGAGCATTCACTCAATCCTCTTGTGCAGATCTACTATCTATTACAGAGCCCACCTGTACTTCCTCCTGAGCATTTGAAGTAGTACATTGATTCATATGCATTCAAGATGTTGTAGTTCTGAGTTATCAATGGTATCTTTAATATAGAATTAAATTTTCTCACTCTCTATTTCCTAAACATGATACAGATAGAAATTTTAACATTCTAGTCATACAGATCCTCCCACTAGGTTTCAGTAATGCCAGTTAAATCAAATTTCTTCTCCTCAATGAGAATTACCAGTTCCCCTAGCTCATTAGTCAGTCTTGTAGCATGGGTAAATGATTTAGTGAAAAATGTCTCACCTTCACATCCCGTGCCACATCAGACCACTTTGTATATGATACACTAAGTTTAAACTGGTACTGCCTTTATACCCCTGGTTCATATTGCTACTTCTCTTCCTACTTATTCAAACTGGTCTCCAACTGAGAAAATTCTCTCCCTATCCATAAGATACAGCCTGTTTTGGACAATGGCACCAGCTCCAGGTAAACTGTGACAAAGTTCAGTACTCCACAAATCCAAAACCTTCTGTTTCTGCCAGCCAGCTATCCAACCACTCATGTCCAAGGTGTTCTCTCTTCTGTTGTTCATAAAACCAGAAAGGTCAGTTGAACTTTTGTCTTCTTTGTTTGTCCTCTGTACCTCCCACACCTTTATTATTTGTGCTGTTCCACATAATGCTTTTTGTTCCAAAGTTTATTTTCAGTAGAGCAAGATTAGCCTGACTGATCATTCCATCCAACATTACTGTTACATTTCTGTATTTTTGCACTTGGAAAACGGGACGTGTGTTGTCCTTTCTTCCTTTATTAACTTTATTTATATTTATTTTTATTCAGGCTATGGACAGCACCTATTTGCATTTAAGACATATTAAGGAACCTTTTTTTCCTCCTTTATTTTCTATAGTGAGGATGTTTGTTGGAAAAGTCTTTCTAAATTTGTGCTCTCTTCCTCAGCAGATGACTCAATAGATATTGAGACGATACCATCAGTTTGATAAAGCATCTCTTAGTTACAGATCACTAGTCAACTGACTCAGTTTACAAGCTAACCAGTTCCCTTGCCACTAATCCTTTTCCTGTGGAGTCTGTGGCAATGAATTCCAAATCTAGCTGCCAGAAAAGCAGTTCTTTAATTTTGCACTGTGCTGAACTTGGCACTTACAGATCACATATCTTATCCTCCAGAATAGATACCAATTTGCACTTCATGCATCATAAATCATAGAATCACAGAATCATAGAATGGTTAGGGTTGGAAAGGACCTTAAAGATCATCAAGTTCCAACCCCCCTGCCATGGGCAGGGACACCCTCCACTAGCCCAGGTTGCTCAAAGCCTCATCCAGCCTGGCCTTGAACACCTCCAGGGATGGGGCAGCCACAGCTTCCCTGGGCAACCTGTTCCAGTGCCTCACCACCCTCACAGTGAGAAATTTCTTCCTAATGTCTAGTCTAAATCTACCCTCTTTCAGCTTAAAATCATTACCCCTTGTCCTGTCACTACACTCCCTGATAAAGAGTGCCTCCCCATCTATCTGTAGGCCCCCTTCAGGTACTGGAAGGCTGCTATTAAGTCTCCTCAGAGCCTTCTCTTCTCCAGGCTGAACAACCCCAATTCTCTCAGCCTGTCCTCATAGGGGAAAATCGCTCCAGCCTTTCAACAGAATGGTATAACAGTGCAAAGTCACAGTAAGGCTTTATTTATCACTCATATTAAGTACACAGCTCCCCAACACCCTTTCCCTTCCAGCATGAGCTCTGTGTAATGAAAATATTAACAATGAATATTTGTTAGAAATCACATACATATGGATCCAGACCCTCACTGAAGCAGAGCGAGAAACTCACAGCAGTATCAGACAGGGCTGCATTCATGATAATGTTTTTAAGCACTGCTCCAAAACACTTGAATCAATGGACGTTGTCAATCTTTGCCATGTCCTGCAGACCACTGTGAAGCTAAACTCCAAATGAACACAACACAGTAAGTACGCATAGAATAATATAGGTTGTGAGGGATTTCCAGAGGCCACCCTGTCGACCTCCCCTTAGAGCAGAGCCTTTACATCTATTGCTGCCTTGTATGATTTCTGCAGGCCATGGACCCATTGTCTTGTGGACCAGAGACACCTTACAGAAACAGGCTTAAAGAGCTATAGCTCTTCCTGTCAGCACCTACAAGACACTGGGTCCTAAGAAAATGAATAGGTATGATCCTCAACTAGAGTCTGGAAAACTCTGCTTTAGTCAAAAAGGAGATTTTATTGGACACTTTTGTTAAAAAAAAAAAATCCTTTACACATATCAATACATTAGGATATAAGCTTCAATAAAATTAAACTGTAAAAAAGGCGAGGATGAGCTAAAACCCCAAAAACTTAATGTAGTAGACCTGTACATCACAGTTCTGACATTACTTTACTATCTTACTGTCCTTATATAATAAGGGGGTAAATGACCAAAACACTTAAAGTTAGCAGTGGCCCTGTTGTGAAGCAGGGATCAGCCTGGATATCGAAATCACATGCCACCAATTGCAATAGAGACCTTATCTATATTGCAAGATTTACCAGTTTAACTAAAAACTTATGCCAAAATCACCCTGGTTGTATTGCCAGATTTCACTAAAGGAGTTTAAGAACCACATCCTTAGAGAAACCTGTATAGCTGAGCAGAGATAAGGCTGGAAATAAGTAGTGATAACCCAGCAGAATCAGAACTACTTCTAGGTGTAACAAGAAGCCCCAGTATTAATTCTTCAAGATTCTTCTGCTTTTTTGAAAACAGTAACAGAACGTGCTGCACTTCTCTTCCATCTAGCATTATGAATCTTACAGCAAGCCTTGCAACCCGTAGGTTTTTAAACTCCATGCTTCACCTCACCTCTGGACATATACTTTTATTTTATTACCTAATTTGTTCACCTATTACTTCTTCAGACTAAAATAAATTGTTCCACTTTAAAGCTATTTGTTATAGCAGGTGCTTCAGCATCAGGTTGCTGAAGGATATAGTACAAGCTTTAGTTTAGTGAAAAAGACATGGAAAAACCACCATTAAACAACTAACTAACTTGTGTAAATTCATGCACTACTAGTGTCCGCAGGTCACAGAATTTCTTGATGATAAATGCAGGATTTCAGCTGTCTGCATGTCTGTCTATGCTACAAAAAGCTACAAAAATGTCATGTAAGTAGACAACAAAACAGCACACACAGAAACGCACACTGAATTCACAAACAGGAGTCCACTGGAGAGCTACCTACCCTCCAAACTGTTTCTTTTAAATTTCTAGAGTTTCTGAAGTTCTCCTCTCAAACAAAAGTGAAATGAATAATGAAAGCATTTTTGTGAATCAAAGATGGCCAACAGGAATTTACACGAGACCTGAGACAGGTTTGCAAAAAGTGCTGGAGGCTTCCAAAAAGGAATGAAAGCTATATGTGATGTTTCCCCAGAAAGGCCTGGCTGATAGCCTGCAGACAAAAACAATGCCTTTGCTCTTGAGACAACATTAAAATGTGTCCTGAGAGATTGTCAGGCAGCTGCAGCACCAGTCTGGGACAGAAGACAGAGCCAAGATTAAGAAATCTCCTCAGGAACAAGAGCTGCCAGGAGCTCTGCAAAGCTGCACTGGAGGATTTCAAAAGCACCCAAATCAAATTTAGTGTCTTGAATCTTTTCTTCAAAGTGCCTTTTGGTCTGGACCCAGGATATCTAAAATACATACTGATATTTGGAAAGGCCCAGCAGTAGCTTCTGCAAATGCAGGGTTTTCTCTCTCAGGAAAACATCATTTTCTCAAGGGCTGGTCCAGTCTGTGGGGTAAACTCTCCCGTGAACTGAGAACCTAGAACATCACTGATATTCTCACCTTCTGCTCTAAGGTCAAGGCAGATTTCCATCTATTTTTACACACTTGTAAAATACATACTTGTAAAAGTCTATCACAACAAAAATCCTATCAAAACAAGGCACTTCACTGAGCACATTACACTCCCTACAGAGAGGACCAGAGGACAAACATACGACAGATGGCAGTTACAATGCTTAATGCACTGGTGAATGGTACTCAAATACTGTGGTGATAAAGGTTGTGGAAGAGCTGATATAGAGGAAACAGGCAAAACAGAGGATGCTGGGGTTATACAACAGGGCACTGACAATGGGAAGAATGGCTGCAGCGTGAGGTCAGTGTATGGAAAAGTACATGCAAAGGATTCGGTTCCGTCTGCCACAAAATCACACACTGTTGTTAAAAAGCTTTCAGTGATCTCAGTCTTAATATATATGTTTAACAGGTTATAACTGAGAGGGTGACATATTAGTCCAAAAATCTTGCAAAGAGGACTGTGCCCCTCAGAGAAGTCTTTTTTTAACTCCATCGAGTTCTGTATGTTTGCGGTGTTGTCCATCTGATAGGTGTTACTGGAGGGTAGCTGGTAACCTGGTGAGTTTGAGGAATGTACAGCGTGAGGTGAGTGCATGCTCAGCTGCTAAGGACTCTGATACAGTTTTATTTAGAAAAATATATTTAAAACGTTTGGGAACTGCTTGACGTTTAAAATCAGGGGAAGAAAAAGAAAGCAGAAAAGAGAAATAGCTTTATACTAATCTGCTTTTTGTCTTATTTTCTGTTCTGCAATGAAATACGATCTCTCCCTCCTGCTTAATTTGGAGAAGGAGTCAAGATTAGAACATGAAGGAGAAAAGGTCAAGAGATTCAGTAATACAGTGCTGAGTAATTGAAGCCATGTTATTACCTACCTCAACTTTTTTTTCAAAAGAAAAATACCTTCCCCCACCTCTGAGTGTTCCTCTTTTTTTGTAATAAATCACTGGACATTCCTAAATCCCCACTGTGCCCAGAGAGTTAACATGTATAGATCATGTTTAGGCTAATCCTCACACATGTTACTCTCTCCCTACATAAACCATGACCCCTTTCCAAATTTAGTAACTCCAGTTGCACCTTCTGTAGTCAAAGGTCAAAGTCCATAAAGTAGGTAGGGGGATTTAAGGTTATGGAAAGGTACTGGTTATTAACAAAACTCTGCACTGAATGGAATGTGCATGCTGCTGTAATCCTGACCCCTCAGCTCTCTACTGATTGACTGTCTGTTGGTACAGCTTTCAGTTCAGGTGACAGCATTTTTTTCCTCATGAAACCACTCCAGCCTTGCACCACCAAACTCATATGTGAATTCCCCATCTATCAACCACGCATTTGATGCACATATCAAAGATTATGTGTGCATCTCAGCACCTAAAGCCAAACCCAGCACTGCAGTGCAGCCCCTGAATCCACGTCGCACACAGGCGGTAGGAGCCACAGAACCGCCTTCTCTGTTTGTGGCGGCTTAGGGACAGAGGAATGTAAGAAGCAGGGAGGGTAAAATTCAGAGACTTTTTTGTGGCTAAATAACATGATTTAAGGCATGAGGAAGTGTTGAAAAAGTACATTTCTTGTGGACCTGATTCAAAACTCACTGAAGTCAATGGCAAGACCTCATTGACTCTAACAGGCTTCAGATTAGGCCACTGGTATTATTTGGTCCATTATCCTGTGTGATCACTGTGGATTTATGTGATATTTCTATGATTTCTGCTCCATATTGCTTTGAACCTCTTGCCCTAGAATTATAAAGTAAATGTTCCTTTTGTACAAGAGTAGTTTTGAAAAGAAACTTGAAAGCAATTTCAATTCCTCCTGTACATTTTTTCTGACTGGTCCAGCTTTACTGCAAAAAAATTAAAAGCTCATGATTGTTTTGCTAGTACATGATTTATAATGGAGACACTAACACATCTGTATCATAAAAACCAGATGTTTTAGAGGAAAAGTCTATTAAGAAGACTTTACTAAAAGGAAGCCAATGTGACAGCCCACAGCAAAAATAGCTTGGTTATTTGTTCCTCTGACCTCATTATTTTTTATTTTGCTCTGAATTCAGCCCTGCAGATAAATTAATAAAATAACTACACTCAGGGGACCAGTATAATTAATGTATTGATGTGTGACTATATTGCATATGAAACTGTGGGAGATGAGTCAGAATGTTGTCCTGTGCCAATATGGATACATTCTAAGTCTTATAGTCGTCTGTTAAATGACAGCCTGAAAAAGCTAAGACGTAAAAAAAAATGATTCCAACAGAAATGTTTTGTAAAATTATAACTATTTTGTTTACCTTAAACTGCTTTCCTGAAGCAAATATATTAACATTTTCATTTAAAATAAGCCACATCAAGGTACCATCACAGTTTCAAAATATTTGCAGACATTTTTAGAGTTTGAAGACCCATTTACTAAGAAGAAGAAAGTGGGAAGGAAAGAGAAAGACAAGAAAAATGATATTGACAATGAAGTATTTCCAAGGAAAAGAAATCTAGACTAACAGAACAAACAAATAATTTAAAAAATATGTCTAGATGCTTTATAAAACACAGTTCATAAAGATTAAAACTTCTTGTGAGAGAACAAACAATGGAACTTCCAATACAATAAAATTTGAGGAAAAGTGTTTATGTAGTCAAAACACCCCTTATGGACATTTTCAGAATGAAGATTCTATTCCTCCTTTAAGATAGAATCTGATTTTGAATTATATTTTTTTCTATATTAAAAAAAAGGAAGGGGAGATAAAAAGTACAGCCAAGTTTTTAAATGCCTGGGGTCAGTTCCCTCTGGCACTAATTACCTATTTGTGACGATTAGGGATTCACAATTCCATTCTTTTGGTGAAAGGGTGAAAATCTCATAACTTCACACACTTTTTTGCAGTGAGAAAACTTTTTCTCCCGCCTTACTTGCGAGGAGGCAGATCCCAGGAAGGACGATGTGAACTGCCTGGGTGTCATCCCCCAGGGGGAGCTACTTGTTACCGGCGCTGCTCAGGAGAGCTGCTGCTTTTACTGCCTCAGCTTCCAAACCTGGGTGTTCGGGACACCTTCTGGAGCAAGGGCTTCTGTATTGACACTCGTGCAGTCACAGCCTCTTAATCTTCCTCTCTTCCAAAGACTTGCCTGTACATTACAGCTACACCTGCCCTGGTCATATGCTACATGCCTCCATGGAGCAGAGAGAAAGCGAGAAAAGCTTAGTTATGAACCTGAGTGTGGGCTAAGCTCATGAGGATCCCCAGTTTCAATACTGAGATGGGGAGAGCGTAGGTGGGAAGGGGCAGTAACGTGGCCTTACTAGCATCTTCTTCCACTATCTCTCAGAGCTTCTTAAAACAGTACAGTCACACTGTTAAATGTAACCTTCAACACCCAGCAGAAGAGGACATTCCAGGAAAGACACAGTGTTCTGAAAAACAGCTCTAAAGGAGAGGGAAGAGATTAGCTGAAACCAGTCAAAGGCAGGGACATGAGCAATCACAGATGACTCACTACCATCCAATGAACTCATGCTCATTTCAAATGAATATGCCACAATACTCTAGAATATTGTAAAGCATTGCCTTAAATAAGCAATTAAAATGGAAAATAAAAGACGCTTAAATGATAGGTGAAAGCTTTTTTTATTCAAGCTAAAAGTTTTAATTCTTAGAATGTGTCATAATTTGTTTTTTAAATGTAAGAAATTTTTTTTCTTAATAAATAAATATAATGACAACATTTGTACCAAGTATAACTGTGCTGCTAGACAGAGAGAACTGAGAAATGTTCTACCATTCTGTGGTAAATATTATATACCTTCAACAACTAATTAATTATTTAAAAGTATTTACTAGTCAACATAACATAAAGGTGCATGAAGTTTTCCCAAGTCTCTGTTGTTTCAACTGATGAAGAACATGATTTCTTATGCACTTTTGAAGAACTAGCTTCAGCTGCAAAATTGTATGTGATATTTGGTAAATTTAATGAACCAACAGATGGTCTTGAACATTTTTGTTAGAAACTTTGTATGTCACCCTGCTGATAATTAAGCCCAAATTCAGAAGGGAAATCCTGGAAAAGTAAATAATGAAAATGGGCTACTTTGCAAAATTTTGCAAAACATTAGTGTTCTGCATTATCTGAGGATTGGTTTGTTTCATGACATTTAACTTCTTCCTGCTTTTTTAAGACCAAATGCTGTTCTCAGGGATGGATGTGTCAAAAGAAATGACGGTGAAAATATATGCAACACTTTATGTGCATCTTTGTTGGCCTGGTAATGATAAAGTGGAAAAGAAATGCTATGTACTTAACAGCACACTCTTAATGCATGACACTAAGTTATACACAGTATACACCAGGAAACAGCTTTTCTATTATGAACTGGCAGTGCTTAAGAAGATGATAGTCATGAACCACAACTTCAGTATGTAAGTGGTAGTGGTGAAACAATAAATCTTCAAATATTTGAGTCACACATTTTTGTACACAGTTTTGGAATAATCCAAGAGAGCAAAATAACATGCTTGGGTAAAAAGGATAAGGATATGTAGCTAGGATTATAAGGTAAAACACAGGCCTTCCGAAACATAATTCAAAGCTGCAGTATTCACTTTTAACTATTTCTAAACAGAGCAGCATGAATCATACCAAGCTGAATTAGAAACAGAGGAGTTTCTTTGTTATTTAACAACACTCCGCACAGCTGGAGCCAGCCCCTTACCTTTAGAAGACTTCCAAGCAGTTGCTGATGAACAAAAGGAGGGGAAGAGACAGAAGGGTAGGTGGAGCGGAAGAGGAAGGTAAATCAGGGCTCAGGCTGTGAAAGCTGTAACCATCTTGTAAGGGCTCTGTGGGAGACACAGAGTGACACTCATGACAACTGAAATCTTCCTAAACAAAGAGATCTCTTGTGGCAGCTTACAGGCTTAGTCTTGTCCCAGCCAGCACAAAATAGCCTCATCAGCAAATAAAATCACACTGTCACCCTCTCTTGAATGTCCATTACAGTCTGGAGAATTGAAGCTGATGTCAGTTTCCTCAGCAAAATACAAATTTTTGCCTTATAGGTCTGAAGTAGCGTGGTTTTGTAGTAATTAAAATTAAATCATGCATAGGTAAAAAAAGCAAGGTTCTCAGACCTTATCATGTTTTAATGTGAAAGTTGCAATTAAATGGGAATATCCTAAGCTAATGTAATTTCAAACCAGGAGACCTGGAGGGTGAATACTTTGTCCAGAAATAAGATGATTTAGTGACTTGGGTTAAAAAGAAAACTTCCAAGCTTTCAGATTTGTTATGAAATGAGATGATTCCTATGGCTACCAATCAGCTGGATACAATATGCAGGCCAAGTGACAGCACTCTGGTATTTTAACTAGAAATTCTCATTTCCTAGATTTGTAGCAGCATTATTCACTCTCCCCCTCTTGGATACTCTTCTGCTTTACAGAACTGTTTCATCAAAATTCAGTATCAGGTACTATTAATTCTGTCTGTCTAGGAAGCAACAAGAGTTTTCACTAGAAAGAACATGTCGCCTCAGTCAGTAATCAAATGTCTTCTCTGCAGAGCTCTAACAAGAAGTGGAGGAGTCATTGCCTCAGCGGTGTTGTATGGCAAACTGTGAAAGCAGTTTTATTAACAGCATACCAAACCACAGAAAAAGGTTGGTTTGCCTTCAGCAAATGAGAGAGCAAGTATTATGTAGTATTAGAGGACAGGACCTTAAAAGATATTAAAATGTCCCCATGTCCAGTGTTTTCAAAGGAAATTAGATACCTTTACGTTTCTGTATGGATCATGGGCACAGCAGATCTGAGTTTAATTGCAAAGCTGGCAAGCAAGATAGGAAGCATGATACTGGTCTCCCTCTTGAGAGTTTTTTCCTTAAAATTAATTTCTTATATTCTAAGTTTCCTAAGCTAAATGTTAAATAAAATTTAAAAGAACTTAAGTTTCAATAATAAGCTTACATTTGTAAGCGCACAAATTTGAAAGGCCACAGTAGTACATGGAGAATGCACATTTTGAAAAGATAATGGGAAAGAAAGAAACCAAATAACTGGGTGTTGTTGATGGCAAGGCTGACATACTGGAGGGAAATTTATGTCCTCATAAACCTTCTGAACAATTTCCTGTAATCAGAAAGCCTCTCCAAAAAATTTCTTCACACAGCTTTAGGCTGCTGCGTATTTACCCTCTGAGAAATTTTACATTGTTCCACCGTGATGCCCAGAATGCTATTGGCTTTATATATCACAATTACTGCAGCCAACCACACTGCATAAGAGCTAGAAGATGTTTCTAGCTGGGATGTCATTGACAGACAGATTTCTGAAAACTGGACATGACAACACTTTCGTCATTATTGCAACTGCTCCCACTGAATCGTTGGGAACTTTCCTTAGTTCTCCCTTGGAGGCATTTAGTTTTGTTGTGTCAGTTCATGTCCTTAACACAATGAAATTAATGAGTGGTAGTGAAACATAGCTCAGGATGTTTCTTTCCTGCAGAAATTTGAATTGTGTTTGCAATCTAGTATCTTTCTTCCTAAGTGCCAAAGTGCATCCTGCCTCTGTGGAGAGTACAGAGCATTACAAATAACTGACACAACATCTATGGCAAACTCTCGTTTGGGACAGGAATGACCTCACCTAACCTCAGGATTCCAGTCTACAGGTCCTCAGTCTAGACTGCAGTCAGGAGAGATAGGGACTCCGTGGAATGGGTCAATATATCCTTTACCTTACACTAGGGTGAGCTGCCTGGAAACGTCTGCTTCTCTTCACTGAACAGAAAGGGATCTTGGACAACCAGCTTAGACTAGACATGTAATTTTGACAAGGCCAAAGCTAGATGTAATGAACCCTCCCCCATGTAAGAATCATAATGAACTCACAGAAAAACCTGCAACTAAGCTGAGGGCATTTAGAGACTGTCTTCTTACATCAACACACTGTTGAATGGAACTATGACGTGTATTCTTGAAAATAGCACTTCAATTTAGAACAGATTAAAACAGAAGATCAGGTATCCAAGGATCTTATTTCCACTTTCAGATCTGTCTCTTGTAATGTTATCTTCAGTAAGCCCCTTAACTTCAGCTCCCTGTTGCTAAACTGGTATCTACTCATTTGGCTTCACCCATGATTTCTGAAAGCTGTTCTGAGCTCTTTAGGTCATGTAAGGTGCTATAAGCAGAGAAATAATAAGTAATAATAATTACTGTTGACTGGAAAGAAATTGCAGTTGTTTCTTTGACAGCCCCAACTGACTTTCACTAACAGAACTGCATTTAAAAAGCAGGCAACTATATCCTGCTCTTTGATATTTTATATGTAAAAACCAAACAATATGTGTCTCTACATTAGTTTCTCCTCAACCAGAGCTAGATCTCTGTATCAGTGATTTCCAGGCCATTATGGCACAGCCTGGAGCACCTCTAATGAGATTTATGAGTGCAGATCGTCTGCTTTGTTGGATTGTTTTTAAACGCATTTTTTCCAATTACCTTCTGAAGTGTCAGTTTCTCATGCAAATGAAACATTACGCTGGAAAATCCAAAGGCTGGTTTGTGGGGACGGAAAGGAAGGGGAGCTGGGAAGCAACTCAGTCCCTGAACTACTTGCATCACTTATTGTGCAGGGTTGAGAAAGAAGCAGCAATTTAACAAAAATACAGAGGGATCGAAGTACTTTACGTAGCACTTGCTTCACAACATAGGCAATATATTTAGACCAGAAACCAGCACTATACTAATACACACAGCAGGGAGGTTTGTTTGGTAGGCAGTGTGCACGAGTGTGTATGTCCGTATCATCTCCTCCTCTCTATGTGACTGTCAAGGAGTGTAGGCAAGATCATGAAAAAGGATGCTAAATGTTACAAAAATTATATCTAAAAAAAAACAATTTTAATTTTGACATGGTCATGGAGTTGGCATCTTTTTCCTTTAAAGACAAAAAAATAGGTCACTCTGTCCTAAGAACTGCTAAATTACAGGAAACACTAAAAGCTAATGTGTTTGCGGTGTGCAATCTTCATTTTCCAAAAGTTTGCTTTTCCACTGCTTTATACAGAATCCACTTCATAGAAGTAAAAGTACTTTGAAAAGGCACTGCCTTTTCAATGATAATTCAGTTTTAAAAGCCCAAAGAAGAGATTTTAAGGGCACTTAGGCATCTTTTTTTGCTCTAATGGGAACCAGATGCATAAATGTCTTTGCAAGTGTAGCTGCTAATTTTGACTTAGCAACCGACAACAGAGTTTTACAGGACTCACTACAATGATACTGGTTTACAATTACATTGAGAATATCATCTCCTTCCTGCAACCTTAAATCAAAAAGTGCAGATTCATTTTATGAACTTTTCTTGCCCTTTTAGATATTTCAGTTTGTTGCCAGTGTGTGTGGCACTGCATCATAATCAGAAAAATCTGCTAAACCCAGTTTGGTGGTGCTCTGTCTTGTCACTATATGAGACTGATCAAGACTATCATTGCACAGTATATCTTTCAAAATGGAAATAAGACGGGTATGCTTGAGAACTCTCTTGCTTGAAGTAGCTGGAGAAGAGGCAGGGGAGGAGACACCTCCATCGTACATGCATTTTTTTTCCTTAGAAAGTGTAGCTTTACACTTTCATTACTGAAATAGGAACTTGCGTCCAGAATAGTGTCAATATTGCTCACTAGAGCCAGGGGATGACAACTAGTAGTTCTGACACCTAATTTCCTACTTTTGGCAGCATTAAGAATTCAACATGGAGAGAGTGTTGATGCATTTTATGCCTCTTTTATATGTTCCAGTCTAAGGTAGTTAATGTTAATTGTTTGTGTAGAAAAACATATACTATGATCACAGGACTGGTGAGAACATAATGAAACACTGAAGACACAAATCCAGATAAGGACCTAGAGGATTATCCATTTCCTTCTATCTCACTTGAAACTTGGTATGTAAAATATTTTGTTGTCCAGCATACAGACACAGATTATCAAGGTGAATTAATGTTTCTCTTCGCTTTTTCAATTTCTGTTCCTTCTTACTCTCCACACGGAACTAACCTCTGTGTGGTATAGGACTGAATTCATGAAAAATAAAGTCAAAAGTCAAATGTAAACAAAGTAACTCCTACTTACATCTTACACATTTGCATTATCTGTAGATTTGTTGAACGCATTGTCAGTTCCTCATTTGGTACTTATCACTTGAATCTTTCCTAGGAAGTCGGCAAGAAAATGCATACAGTTATAGTCTAAATAGACTTTGTAGCTGTGATGGCTTTAGCCTTGGCTGGAAGCCAACTCCACTATTGCTCACTCACCTTCCCCCCTCCCGGGATGGGGGAGAGAATGAAAGGGGTAAAGGGAAAAAAAAACCTCGTGGGCTGAGATAAGAACAATTTAATAAATAAATTACAATAATATTGAAAATAATAATATATACAAATATACAAATGAGTGATACACAGTGATACTGCTCACCATCCAATGGACAAGGCTCAGCCCACTGCCGGCTAATTAGGCGGAAATTTTTCACTCAGAGGGTGGTGAGGCACTGGAACAGGTTGCCCAGAGAAGCTGTGGATGCCCCATCCTTGGAGATATTCAAGACCAGGCTGGAGGGGGCCCTGGGCAGGCTGCTCTAGTGGTTGGCAAACCTGCCCACAGCAGGGGGACTGAAACTAGATGATCTTTAAGGTCCTTTTCAACCCAGGCCATTCTGTGATTCTATGACTCTAACGATCCTGTAACAGGGAGAGTCCTGAAAGCTCACTCCAGAGTGGAGATAAGAGCCTGAGCATCCCAGACAGAGAGCTGGCTGAAGGAGGGAGACAAGCCAGTGAGAAGGACCACCCCGAGAATGCTGACCTGGAAAGAGAGCTGACCCAGAGGCAAAAGGAACAAGCTTCCGGAGGGCCCTCACCTATGTACTGGGCATGACACGTTTGTTATGGAATAGACTGTTGGCCACTTTGGGTCTCAATCCCAAACCTAAGATCAAATCCCAGGCTAGCAATAGGGCTGTGCTCTCTCACAGCTTCTCCTGTATCTGCACAGACACTGGCACAGCAGAGGAGCTGAAGACTTCAGAAAAGCTGAAACGACCTTGACTGTCCTGGCAACAAGTATAACCATGACTGTTTTCAACATTCTACTCAGCACAAATCCAAAACACAGCCTCTTATTAGCTATTATGAAGAAAGTTAACTCTGTCTCAGTTGAACCCAGGACAGTAGCTTTAAAATCAGGTGAAGTTAAAGAGAAGCTAAGAATGTACGAAGACACATTTCAATGTCATCAGAAAGCAGTGTTAAATTCACATTCACTTTTCCTTTAAGGCACTATGTTAGTAGCAAGAACGGCAAAGACAGGTATTTGTTAACTTTCCACAGAAAGTAATGCACTCTGTTTAAAGGGAGAGGCAGGTATCTCATGCATCTTAAAAATGTGAAAATATCTTCCCAAAAGGATGATTGTCCCTGGAGTTAGATGCTTCAGAATAGATAAATCTGAAATCTGCTTCCACTGCCAGATTTGTAGGAGTGTGAGTGCCTGGTGTTACTTTCCAACACATATTTATGTCCAGCAGGTGCCACGTGACCGTGTCATAAACCTAACTCATCTATCTGGGAAAGAACTTACTACAACTCCTAACTAATACAGCTAGGAAGCGTTTGAATCTTGCCCATTCTGTTGAGCACCATACATTTGTTGTGGGTGACGTCAGCTGCATTTATTTTCTCAGTGCATTGTTATGACGCATTTAGGTTGTCACTCAATTTGTCTTCTCTCCAGAAAGCCAAGCAACAGAAAGTCAATGGATATGTACTTATCACCACTACATTTCCTCTCATCAGCAGCATGATTGATTCCGTTTGTATTTTTAATGTGACCCAGGGACATGACTGGTGATTGAGGTAGAACAAGGACACACTTTGGTTTTGTGTACATAGATGAAATGTGTGGCTCCAGGTACACAGTTACGAACAGAAAAGTAAAACATCTTGTATTTGTAGAACACCTACATGGCTGAAAAAAGTCAATGCTTCATCAGATGTTAAAAATCGTGTTGCTCAGAGAAGTTTGTCTCCAGCAAACATAGTCTAAGGACGGCAAATTCTTTTTGCACATATTTCCCTTCAAAGTTTAGAGTTTACTTGGTGCAACCATAATGCTACCGTTTTAAAGGTTTCAGGAGTACCTCTATAGAGGATACATGGTTTTGGGTTTTTCATGGGTACTGAGGATTTTAAATTTGATCCCAGCTGAATATTCATAGAGAGAACAAAAATTGAGTTATACAGGCTTCTAAATAATGGGCAATGTTTAACTTAGCTAAGTTATATTTTAATAACGTGCTACCATACCGTAAGATAAACTCTAAAAAATTTGGAAAGAGGGTCTCAGTCCCCGTAACACCTTACATCCAAAGATTAAACACAGAACTGTCTACTCATGCTATTTATATACTATTCTATTCTATTCTATTCTATTCTCATACTATACATACTATTCTTGCCCTATTAGCAAAAGGGCAAGAAAGGTGAAACTAGTTAATTTGTATTGAAGATAGGGTGTAGAAAGAAAAGACAGAACAAGGAGACAGGCCCTATTCTTTTACTTTCATTTTAATCTGAAATCTTAACAGCATATGCTTCATGTGATGAAACAAGCATGCAAGATATTTGAAGCATGTGTTATTTATCACTCAAGCAACCTTTTAGCCTTTCATAACTTAATATATTAGTACTTAGAAATGTCTGTACTAACGATCGAGATTCGTCTGGTGTAGAGTTATGATTTTTCCTTCAAACTCTCATTTTAACAAGACTCTAAGAAATGTATTACAGATTTGATAAGGGCACACAAAGAATTTATTCCTAGTGTCATATGGTTGCCTTTCTTGCTGTAGCTGGCCAGAAGTTTCATTCAAATTTCAATAGCATTTTTAAGACAGATTCTGCCTTTGTTTTTTGCATCTAGACTTTTTGTGAAAGAGAATTAATAGCTTGGTGAAAGAAATTATAGACAAAACACGAATGTTTACCTTGTTCACTCTTTCTTGGTCTCACACATGCAGATTTCAGGGCATGTTCTTCCTTCATGTCAGGCTTTCAGGAGAGACAATTTGGGTGGTTTTTACTTTTCTACTGATTGCCATTGAGAGCTCTCTCAGAAGTGAGTCCTAAAACTTTCCAATCAAAGAGATTAACCTGTAGTGTTTAAAAGGTTAGACAAGTGCCAGTAGCTTGTCACTTCACTTAAATCCTTCTTTCAAGTATATTAGCTGGATGTCATCACCTCAAGAAAGAGAATTAAGAAGGCATTTTAATTTTTGTGGCTTGGTTCTCGCCAGTGTAAGAGGGGTTTGCCTAGAAGTACTGCTCACTGAGATCCAGGTGGCAATCAGCCTTCAGAGAACCAGTAAATACAAAAAAATCACCCCTTTGGGGGAGCAGGGCAGTATGTACCTGCTGGATGGCCACAACTGCTCCAAGGTAGGAGCACAAATGCACCATGCACTTCATTGGACATGAAGCAGTGCTTGTACTTGTGCGACTCTTCTGCAGATTGAGAGCTCTCCCATTTGTGCCTACTGCATGACAATTCAGCCTCCAGATCTCTCCATTTTAATTCAGCACAGCTTGTCCTTCTGAAAAAGGACATAAAAGCTATTCAAGATTATAGTATCTTGTTTAAGTCTGACACAGGTTTTCCTTCTTTTCTAAATACAATACTTCCTGTAAACTGTACAAAAGTCCATCGTTTTTCCACGTACAAATTGTCATTCCTTTCTCCCTCATTGCTACTGCAGGTAGATGGCATGGAGACACATAGCTCTGCAGCTTCTACTGTAAAGCTGAATCTGGTTCCAGTCCTCACACTATCAACCTATGTATGAAGACCAAAAACTCTGCAGCAATATATGCAGCCACTTGGGGCATATTTTAAGCTGGAAATAAGTTTCTCAGTCTTTTACTAGCAGAACAAACTAAATTTTTATTAATAGCTTCCCAACACTGCAATTTGGCATCTGGTTTGCACACATAGGATTTTCCAGAGGTTAAAATATTAATTTTTGATCATTGTGTTTGGATATAAAAAATAAATATTCATGTAGTGTATCAAATTCTTATTCACTTACTAGGGTGTTTTGCTTCATCTGTTGGCAAAAATATTGTGCTGTTTTCCAAAAAAAAGAAAGACACCTCCTGGTTGGAGGGTGTGGAGAGAAGAACATTATTTGCTTTGAGCTGGCTGTGACTGCCTAGAACAACAAATCTAGAGCTACAGTGTAAGGTTTCTGGCTCTTGCATGCCACCATTGCAGTCCTTCTCTGGCCAGGTGCCTCTACCTAGAAAAACATGTCTCTACTGAACATAAACATGCATAATTTAGTGTTGTGCTATGTTTCATAGCAAATTGTAGGAAATTTTTTAACTAAAAGACAGCAACATAGCCCATGCAGTTTCCTGTTAACCACAGGAATTAGACCCTTTTACTCCAAAAAAAAAGCATCAGCTTTAAATATGTGCATCCTGGACAGCAGATTGCAAAACCCGATAGGATTTGCCTGTAACCCGGTGCATACACAGCATTCCAGAGTTCTGTCTGTCAGGAACAACATAGTTTCATGGGGGAGAAAAACAGGGTCCTAAGTGTGACACATTAACAGGGAAGTTTGTAAAGAAACCACAGACCAGTTCAAGCTGTGGAACACTATGGAACTGTCTGCATATCCCAACATCCTCAAAATAAATTCCAAAAGACATTTTTGACAGATATAGACACAACTATAAACAGAAAATAAAGAATGGTGTGAGGATAAGAGAAAGTGACTGGGTCCGAGTGAGTGAAATCAAAGCCAAAACATTTCCAATTTTCTTCTTCATTATTACTTTTTGTGTTCATAGATTCTGGTAGTGAGAACTCCAGATACATGAACTGGACCTATATACGATTATAAACCTGTAAAATACAAAATACTAGCCATAGAAACAGAAATCTTGGCATCTGGATCCAAAAGCCCCCAGTTTTGCATTAAAAAAAAAAAAAAAAAAAAAAAAGCCCTTATCTGCAAAATATGCTGGAAGTTTTTAAATAAAACTTTGAGTTTAAAAAAAGGTTTTGTATAAATGTCACCCTTAAAACCTGCTTTAAAAAAAGATTTCTGGATGCAGCTCTGGTTGTGCCTACCAGCATATGGAGCTTATTCATTTTCCACAGTGAAGACTGCATTAGTGATTGTTGTCATGACATTTCCCTCTGCAAGATTAAAGTGTTTCCATTCTAGCATCCACAGCTATTATTGAAATAGCATAATTTGCGAGTTATATGAACCTGCCCCTTGCCTAGGATAATGAGTTGATGAGGCATTTGTATGAAGAACAATGTTTCATTATTAGCAGTAAAAATATGAAGGTCTTCACAACGGGCTTCATTGCAACTTGTGCATGACTTTCTGCTTTATTTTCACGTTCAGATGTTGATGAGAAGGAACAGCAGTTTTGCTGTAGCACCATAGCACTAAGCAAATTTCATTCTCATAACAGCTTCTGCAGTGCTTGGCCATCAGAGAGTAGGAGCAAACTGCAGCAGTGCCATCTGAAACACTAATCCAGTGACTCTGCTCTACTTGGCAACTGCCTCTCTTCTCAGTGTCTACTGCATGCACCCCTTGCAAGATTTCTGTAGGACACCATCTGATTCCAAAGCAAACTTTTTTAGTAAAAGTGAAATTCACAGCGAGCATAACAGTGAAGGCACTGGATTGCTCTGAAGCAAAACATGCACATGTAGCAAATCAAATCATATTTCTGATCATCCTTTTTTATCAGAAGCTAGGGACATGGTTTAGTGAGTTAGGTGGTGTTGGGTTGATGGTTGGACTTGATGATCCTTGAGGTGTTTTCCAACTTTAATGATTCTATGATTCTAAGACGTGTAATGTTGTCTGTGTTTACTTTTGTTAATTCTGACTGCAGTCTGCCAGATTGTTCTGTTTCCCCATATTAAAGATCTAATTAAAAGGCAAAAGATATTCCCGGTCTAAAAATGCTGGAAGCGGCCAATAGGCCAGTGGCCAATTGTGGCCAATAAATTAAAATTGACAAAGGAAGGTCATTAAAACTCAGGTATTGCATATTAATCAACCATCAAACTTACCTCTGTAAGGAAATAACAATATTGCACAAAAATAGTTTTAGGAACATTCATTCAAATAAAAATCAAATATCCTCTGAAGGCATTTCTGACTGTGCTGGTTGCCTGGGATAGAGTTAATTTTCTTCATCTTGCTACTATGGGCTATGTTTTGGATTTGTGCTGAAAACAGTGTTGACAACACAGGGACGTTTTAGCTTTTGCTGAGCAGTGCTTACACAGAGTTGAGGCCTTTTCTGCTTCTCACACCACCCACCAGCGAGTAGGCTGGGGGTGCACTTGAACTTGAGAGGGGACACAGCTGGGACAGCTGACCCCAACTGACCACAGGGATGTTCCATACCATGTCATCATGTTCAGCGTATAAATCTGGGGGAGGAAGAAGGAAGGGCAGGACATTCGGAGGTATGGTGTTTGTCTTCCCAAGTAACGGTCACGAGTGATGGAGCCCTGCTTTCCTGGAGACAGCTGAACACATGCCTGCCGACTGGGAAGTAGTGAATGAATTCCTTGTTTTGCTTTGCTTGTGTGCACGGCTTTTGCTTTATCTACTAAACCGTCTTTTTCTCAACCCACAAATTTTCTCACTTTTCCCCTTCTGGTTCTCCCTCACATCCCACTATGGGGGAGCAAGTGAGTAGCTCTGTGGTGCTTAGTTGCTGGCTGGGGTTAAATGATGACACTGACCAATACTGCTCACCCTTAAGGGAAACCCTCATATAAATAATGTTTTTTTCATAAGAACATTTTTTTAAGGTAAAAAAAGATGGTAAATACACACAAGTATGTAGTTGTATGATTATTCATTTGGACTGATCAGCTAACTGAGAAGTTGTGAATTTAAAGGGAAAAACAATGCAATGTGCTTTAGGTACTGAAACATAAAGTGCAATTAGTGATTTAGAAGTAGTGAATATTTGAAGTGTTTTACTGAGAAATTTACATACTTGCAATATTCCTATAAATTATTTTGAATATTGGTCAAATGCTTAAAAACTACTCACAGATTGTTTTGAAAAAATGAAAGAATATAATACCTAACATTTACTTTTTATTACAAGTATCTCGTGATTTTCTGCTTGCGGCTTTCAGATAAATTTCAGATAAATTACTTTCAATTCCTTGCCTCAGAACAAATGAAGAAAAGATGTACAGCATGGATACCTCATAAATATAATAGAATCATAGAATCATCAAGTTCAGGGACACCTTCCCTAGATCAGGTTGCTCAAAGCCTCATCCAACCTGGCCTTGAACACTTAGAATCATAGAATCATAAAGGTTGGAAAAGACCTCAAGGATCATCAAGTCCAACCCAACACCACCTAACTCACTAAACCATGTCCCTAAGCACCACATCTACACGTTTCTTGAACACCTCCAGGGATGGTGACTCAACCACCTCCCTGGGTAGCCTGTTCCAATGTCTGACCACTCTTTCAGTGAAGAAATTTTTCCTAATATCCAGCCTAAGACTACAGGAAGCAGAACTGGAAAACTATCAGTATTATTATTAAAAGATAGAACGGCCCACAGGGCTGAAAAGTGGTGATGAGGATGAGGAATTACCAACAGTTCTTTCTTTTGGCAATGGGTCAGGTTTAGAAAAAAATCTATTTTCCAAGCAAGCGTTGTAGAGAAACCATTGCAGTCCAATAACAGTTCAAGGTAAAGTTTTTAAAGATGGATGGAAGAAAGCTAATTTTAAATACAGAATCTGCCTGTTACTCATTGAGTTATTTGGCTTAGCAGGCATGCTTAAGACTGTCAACATATGCCCTAAAACTAGAAATAATTAATCCAACCACAGAATAGAAACAACTAGTAACATTTACAGATGGAGAAGCACAGGAGATTCAAATATGTGTTTGAGATTCAAAGCCATTTGCTCCTCTCAGTGATGCCGATTATCTCGCCTCCAGAAACATATCACAGCTCACATCGTTTAATAAAATATGTCAGATTCAGACATAAAACTCAAGCCTCTGCCAAGTCTAAAGCCTTCAGATGGTCTCAAATCAAGTACGCACACTTAGCAGTGGAAAAAATCCTCTCTTTATCTAGGGAAGAGACACACTGAGCTCAGATTACTGATCTAGATTTTTTTGTGAGTAGATGGTCACAATTGTTCAAAAGCTAGTTTTGACTCATGAATTTCATGAGAACTGCTAAACCTTTCTTCCTAAAATTATACCACTGCCTGTATTTAGTGGCAGGTGTATTAGACTCCAATTTTCATATGCGGTTTGGGCAGCAGAAGGAAACAAAGGCTCTCTCTTAGCTGACATTATATGTAAATATTACTGAAAATGCAAGTGTCCTATGGTAAAAGCCCTGAGCTTTTTAGCTTGAGTGACAAAGAATATTTGTGTCACTAGCTTGGAATCATCAGCAAACTGCATTTAGTATCAGCCTGAATGTCCTAGGTAAACTGAAACAGTTTTCTCAGGTTTTGGGTAGAAGGTTTTCGCAAAGGTTTATCCAAGACAGCCTAAAAAGAGGTAAGAAAATTTTGCAATTGCTATCCTAAGAAAAGGTTAACATGTAGGTTAGTAATTTTCTTTACAAATTAGGATAAATTTAAAGTTTCTATGTGATGGATTTGAGTTTAAAAATATTGGAAGATGTCAGCAAGATTTTATCTCTACCTGAAATGTTTCATTACAAGTGACTACATTGACCCAAATGCTCTGTGACTAAATTCAGCCTTCAGCTGAGTTTTTCCCCTTTTGGACTTTATACATAAGGTACCCAACACTCACATTTTCTCCTCCTTTTCCTCACCTTCAGTGCATCCTGGGCAGAGTGTTTTTTTTTCCACAGCACATGCAAAGGCATGTGACTCTAGTTGTGAACCATCATTTGGTTTGAAGATATCTTCAGTGAATTCAAGGAATATTTCATTTTTTCTGGGGGAGACTGACAATTTGAAGAAACCCTTCCACAGGGAAATGAGGTGCTGGGCAAATGCAGCTAGGTGCTTTAGACTGAGTTGATATGACATGTAAATCAGAGGAATTGTGAGATGTTACTTCCAATAGGTGCAGCAGGTGTAAGAACTAGCTCTTTTAAAGATGGAGTGGTACATATATTTATGAAAAACTTTGTTGATTATCATAGAATCATAGAATAGCCCAGGTTGGAAGAGAACTTGAAAGTTCATCTAGTCCAGACTTTTGTGGGAAAGGGAGCCTAATAAGAGATTATCTAGCACCCTGTCCAGTTACAGCTTGAAAATCTCCAGTGGCGGGGACTCTATCACACCCCTGAGGAGGTTGTTCCAGTGAATGACTGTTCTCACTGTAAAAAAAAAATTGCTTCTCATATCAAGATTAAATGGCACCAAAAAACTTTATGATATTAAAAAACTTAATAAATCAAAATCCCAGGGTATTCACTGCCAAAGCTGGCTCACTCTCTCTGGTTTTCCTAATGAAAAAAAATTTGAGGGTATAAGATCAGTTTCCCAAGAAAGTGCATTTTTTGAGGAAGCTGAATGTCCTGTTGGGAAAGCCATTCTGATATGCCATCACCTATACACCATACATCTAAGTCTTTGAGACTTCAAAACAGGCAGCACAACCTTGAGCTCTCTGTCTCTATACTTATGAGTAAAATGCAGCTAGTGAATCTTTCTTTCTACTCCCCTTTTTCAGATGACTTGTCAAGGTGAATATCTGTATTTTAGGTATCTATTTCCTGGTGTGTTCAATCTGAGTTAAATGTCAAAATACACCTGAAACCCTGGACCTGTGTTCTTATAGCTCTCTCTTACTGTGTACTCTTACAGCAACTGGTGCAATGAAACTAACTTTGCTGAGATTTCTAGTTTATGATGAATAAATAGTTTGGGGTTCCCAGAAAAATATATCTTTCCTAATTAAAGTTAGAACCACCTATACATTAGAAGAGTATTCCAAATAGCTGAAATTTAAGGAAAAAAAAGGGGGGTGGGCGGGGTGCAGAAAGGAAAAAAAGATGGTGTTTGCCACTTGCCATTACATATTTCAGAGACTTCCTAGAGGCAACACTGCTGAACAAAATCCCAGTGTGATCACATTGTCAGAGGTTATTTATACTGCAAATCTTGGGCAGTAACTGTGGCTATGACTTTTAAATAAATAATGCATATTAACTGTCATTTGTTATCACTTCAACATTAATTCTTATAGCTGCTTTCAGAATTTTGTAGCTTTGCATCTGTTGCAGCTTCTTTGCCACAAATACTGCACACAAGCTCACAAAACTGAGGAAGACTGTGTTCAGGCACTATCTAATAAACCATTACCGGTTTTGCTAAGCAATTCAAGTTGCTTAGTGTTTTTTCCCTGTAGAGGCAGACATACTTATATATGTCTGATGTTTCTCTTAGAACAAGCTGCTCAGATAATGTCACTGCTACTAAAAAATGTCAAGGACATACTTATGTCTAAGTTGAAATTCTCTTCATTAAAATGAATGATTGGCTCATCTTTGAACAAACTGCATAATTGGCTGTCTCTGTGTAAAGCCCTCACTGTTCTCTTTTAAGAAGCACATTCCTCTTAGTACCCAAAACATGGATCCCAACCACTGTGAAGGTGACTCTAATATTTCAGACAAACTAATATTGGCTAACCCTGACTTCATGCTGGCAGGTTTCCATCTCCATAATAAAGTTCACTAGTCAAGGACTTGTAAGCATTTAATTTTGAACTCTATGTAGAGCGCTGACTTTGCTACACTGTTAAAAAGAGAAAAAAAGAACAGCCCTACAGAGCAGGAAAATTCAATTATACCTTTAACCTCAGGTGAAGAAAACTTCAGAAATTTTCTCTCCAGCTCCAGAGAAAAAATACTGCAAATTTGATTTTGAATCTCCTGTGTCAGAATAAGTCAAAGTATTTTTGTTGTCCTGAAAAGGATGGGGCATGAAAAGTGATGTGACAAGCTACACAAAATTAGCACATAGGATGTGTGTCCCTCACTTAAACATAGCACACAATTGATTTAAATAGAGCCCTGGAGACATGGACAACAGCAGTAATTCCTAGATGCCATACAAGCCATCCTAGGACACTGGTCACCAAGAGGTGACCCCAGTACCCTGGAGTGAGCCCTTACACACTATCCTGCAGGGAAGTCTGAGGCTGAACTCTCTTTTTAGTGCCACATAACCCAGAGGGCCCAGACAGAGGTTGTGCAATGTGACAACTGACATGCAAATGTGTTCAAAAATTCACTATGTGCACTGAAGAATGGTGTTTAGGAAAACTATGCTACAGCTTGGAGCTTATAGCAACCATACAGAAAGGCCCCATCCTGCTCAGAAAGGCTGTCCCCTTCCAGAGGGCAGTTTAATGCCTCAGACGACCACTGGGAGTGGTCCCATCCCTCCCCATGCAGTACATTTCAAAAGCAGTTCAGCAATAAACACAAACTTCAGAAATGCCAAAGAACAGCGTACCTAATTAACATTCCCATGAATCATTAAGAATTTACTTTAGCTGGGTTTTGAAAGGCTTCTAGAATGAAGGAAATTTTTTCAGGGTCTTCACCTGTATTTTTGTTATAAATTTCCCACTGAAATCTAGCACTGTCAGACACAGCCCTGAATGATGTCAGAAGTGATGCACTGTGCTCTGCCACTCTGGAAAGAGAAGCTTCTTAAGAAGAGCAGATAGCTATTCAGCTATTAGCTGATCAGCTATTAATTCTAGATGAACAATGTCCATTGACGTGTGGACTGTCCAAATATTTATGAAACCTTTTGATCATTTGACACTGAGGTGAATTTGGCTAATTTACTAGTGAGCAATTGTGTTTCACATCCGACATTTTTTTAGCCCTTGCTTGACTGCTTGTTCACCTGCAGGACACTGAGATGAACATGTGTGGGGCCCAGACTTTATTTGCACAGTGTCCAGTAAAATGAAACCTTCCACTGTGATTGTGAGCGATAAACAGACAAAAAAGGAAGGGTAAGTCTCAGGTTGTGTTGCTGAGTAACTGCATTTATAGCTACATAAAAATCATATTGCATGCACACAAAATCCCTTTCAGAGGTGGAGAATCACATGGAAGCCCCCTGTTATCCCCTTTACAAAACCAATTGATTTCCAGACTTCAGCATTTCAAACAGCACAAGCATCTTGTGAGAAGAGAGACTATGATTCCTGACACAACTTGGATTCTCTCAATAGCAATATAGAGAGCTTAGAGCAAAAGCAAAATGAGAGAATATTTAAATCAGGAAGGACCCAGTGAGGCATGTAATTGGGAGAAAACCTCTGGTCAATGTCCACTGTACCAGTGGCAGGAAAGGGCATTGTTTTAGAGATTTACATGAATGAGAAAAGACAACTTCATAATTGCCAGAACTACACTGGGGTAAAAAGCTGAAAAGAAATTGTTAGAAAGGCATGGGAGTCAATTCAGAAATTTAAAATGGTAAACTGAGGAAGACCATTTCTGCCCAATTTCTTCCAGTATATAAAGGAAAGTGGGAAATAATTTGTGGGAAAATTTAAGATGTTCACTTTTTTTTTTTTTTCAAGTAAAGTCTATGTATGCAATCACAGTTTATGCTAGGATCTGGGAATGAGAAAGCTCTAACTTGTGGCATAGATTTCCAAGTAGTGCCAGAACACATCAGCAATTTCAGTCAAGGGAACGTAAGTCATTGCTGAAAATCCAGTACCTGATTAGTACCCTGTCTAACCCAGTGATATCTTCAGAAAGTATGGGAGGTGTCCTGACTGTAAATGTACAATCTCACCCTAAGGGCATTTGCACTGAGGTCTCACAGAGACAACCGGCAAGATATTCAATAAGACCTTCATGTTCCATAAACACACACAAAGAGACATTTTAAAATGCAATGATAGTGAGTGTACAGGACTCCACACAGTAGCTTTTCAATACTTCTTTCAAACCCATTATGAATGAACAAGTTGTCAGAGCCATGCGTTTTAAAAGATACATATTTTTTTCATAAATAGCATACTTTTAAATATCTGCTAAAATATAGTTACAAATAATTCTATCCAGTTTTCTGATTTCTGTCCTATTTCCAAGATATGAGATAAGAAAGTTCTTTTACCTACCATGAGATTTCACCTGTATTCTTGCAAATATCAGAATGAGAGAGTACCTATATTAAAGCCAGGTTCCCCCTATATTGCAGAGAACTGGGGTTGCCCAGGGGGCCGTTTGGTTTTTCCACTGGCCTGCCTCCTCTCCAAAATGCCCAATTTTTTTCATTAGTTAAGGACATCAAAACCTGGCACATGGCTGAAGTAGACTATTTTGTCTACTAATTTTCAGATGTTATGCTCCTGCACAGCAAGTGAATCAGTGACTACCCATCAGAATGAAATTAGGCAGGGTACAGTAATCTTACTCACAGTCCCATTCTGTCACCAGGAATTGTTCCTTCCATCTCCACTCTCAGAACAGCTTGAATTCAATATGTCAGAAAAGGCTTAGCACATTTCCTAGTATGTTCAGGTTTCCTGTTCATCCTCAGCCCCGTAGGCAAGGGAAAGTAATTTCATGAGAATTCCTGGATAAGTAGTCATAAAATTTTAAATCCCTTGTATAAAGCTTCCTACATCCATGGTGTCCTGACATGGAAGTAACTGCATATTTAGGCTGGTCTAGGTACTTGCTGGACCACCTTACTGCCTCTGATTTCTTTCCAAAGCAGGACAAGCAATAGTACCAGCACTAACAACCACAGGTCTGTTCACATAACACGTCCAATTTTGATCAGCCATAAATACATCCCTAGCTAGCAGGCCCCACTCTGCAGAGGTCACTCATTATGGCCTGCAGTTAGTTCCTTGTCACTACCTGTATTTTAGAACCAAGCCCTCTTCTGTACCAGTATAGCAACTACACAGGCAAAATGACGGAATACTAGTATTTTTTAACTTAGTTTTTTGACTCAGAGGAAATTCCAAATACCTTATTGTCAACAAAACTATTTTTCAGAGTCTGGCTGCAGTAAGGGATCTCTCCTACACTTTACATAAGACTAAATGTCAGCTACTATGTGATCTCGCCAAGTACCTCTTAGAGCGAGGGTGTCACACTGGTGACATTCTCCTCTGAATCTACTGGCAGAGCTGGGTGGTGGAGAAAGCAAAGGCACTCTAAGCCATCCACCGTAGACCAGGAAACACTCAAAAGGTCATGTTTTCTGTAGCCATGAAGGCCTGTTGCAGTTTTTCCTCAAGGTCCTCTGAAAATCTGAGTAGGGAAAAAGAGTGTGAAAAGGGAATTAACCATTTCTCTGGAATGGCCAACTCCTTTTCCGAGACAAGCGAGCAAAAATGAAGCAGCAGTTCCCAATAATAACAGTGTCAGGAGAGATATAGCCCCAAGGTGCATTCATTCACCAAGTGCACTTACTATTTGGGTGGCTCTTTGGTAAGAGGAGACAAGTTCTGAAATGTGAATATCAGGCAGCCCAGCCCCAGAGGCATCTCTCAGGGTATTCAAACACTGCTGCTCCTGTCCTGGCTGGCCCTGCTGTCTCCTGGGACCCCGTAAAGGAAAGTGGAGAGCTTGAAGACAGAGCTATTCACTGATACAGTGACTGGGAAATACCCATCATATTGCAAAGATGATGATGAGGAACCTTACAGAACCTTTTCCTATCACCCCAAACCCTTCTGCAGGTCTAAACATGACTGTGTGAAACAGATTTCAGCAAACAATTCTGTTTTAGCGTTCCTGTAGTACAGAGTGAAACATTACCTATGACCCTTCTAAACACAGAATTGCAAGAACCATTAATGTTGCAAGGATAGATTTCAAACCACTGTCATTGTATAAATACCACATATGTTAATCATTCGTTGTGTCTGATGATCCTTTTTAGAACAATGGAAAGCCACTGAAAATACTGGTTGCAAGTTAAAGAACCTGGAAGAGATGTGTTAAGTTATTTAAGCAATGCACAAATCTTGTTTTTTCTAAAGCTACAGAAGTTGTCTGAAACCTTCAGGGTGAGCTGCAAAAGTGACACCAAAACAGGTCATGGCAGTTACAGAACACTGCTGTTGCTATGTATACTGGCATGACTCAATTTGTGCCTTGAAGCTGTCTAATTGACTATGTATAATATTCATCTATATGCCAGTTGCTCACCTGTACTGTCCCTAGTTACAAATAACTCCTCTGACATTCAGTAATAACCCACATATTGCAGTTGCAAACAGATACACCCAGATTAACATGGAACATGAGACACTACTTTTATATTGCATGACCAGCTTTCCTATCTCCTGTGAGGGCTATTAATGGCTGTTAGAAGCACTTTTTAATGGGACCATACAGAATTGGACATGACACTCTTGTTTTACAGCATGTGCTCTGGACTTAAGAGCAAGAAATTCTGGTGCTTATTGATTTGGAATGATGGAGAGCAAGCTTCTGTGTTTTGCTTAGTTATAGGAAGTTCATAAGCCACCAATATGATGTTGTGAAAAAAAGGAAATGCAGTTTTGGAATACATCAGGTGAAGTATTTCCACTAGACACAAGCAACTTCTGTTCAAGATGGATTAATCTAGAGAACAGCTGCAGAAACGCATTTGTAGGATAATAAAGTGTAGAGGCTTTTTAACAGGGGGAAAACAGAAACTATTTGGCTGCTGAACTGAAGGAACATAATCTCAAGCACTGATAGGTATAAATTGTTTGTGAATAAACACAGGCTCAAAAATACAGATTGATGAGCATTGGCTCTAAAAGAGCTTGTTGGTAGGAGCTGTGAGAACAAAGATAGTGTTAGATCTGGATATTATCATATATATGTACACACATTAATTAGATCTATTTAGGAAGTGATTTTATAACTTAGCTACAATTGCAGTGGACTTGACTTTTGCAATGAAAGAGCTCCCTTTCAGTCCTACAGCTATCACATTATGGCAGAGCAGTTAGTCGAGTTATACATTCCTGTACTGGCTAATGGAATTTAGCATACAATGACCAATTCCAGAAACACTTCAGGGGAACTTTTACATCTGTACTGGCGTTTTCGTGTAAGCCAAAGCTTATAACTTCATGTACATGCAACATTTGCACATAAGGCACAGAGCTGCCAGAGAGGGCAAATAAGAAGAAAGAGAGACACAGACACTGCTGTTGACATCACAGACAGTGGTCCTTCTCAGTGTGATTTGCAGTTATAAGCAGACAAATTCTGCGAGAGGAGCACTCCTCCTGAGAAGGGCAATCCCTTGCCATGAACATTCTGCCTCTGTCAAAGACAGAATAAAGGGCTACATGAACGAACAGTCTAACCCTACAGGAGTCTTATGCCCGTAAAAGTGAATTCTGCAGCCTTTTTGAAGAAGAACCGCTGTGTAGGTTCTTCTGTTCTGGTGGTTTGCAATGAGAAGATTTCCTTGCAAAATCAGCAAGAGTTATTATGTTTGATGAAGTACAGACAGTTCTATAAAATCTCCAGTAAAACCAGGCTCCAGGGTTTTCAAATTCATGATATCACAGTCCTGGTGTGATAGGTGACATCCTTTGTTTTTACTTTACCTTTTAATTTCTTCTAAGACTGAAAGATTAAAAAGACAAAAGCAATCCCTTCCCCCTGGAAGAACTGTTCACCAATAGTGAATCTAAGAGTATTTCCAATAAATCTTTTACAGAGTTAAAAGCCAGAAGCAGAAGATGAGAGATTTATTTGCCACAAGGTTGATAACTGGCTGACTGCTATGCAGTCAATCATGCACCATTTGAGGAATAAGATCCCAAATTCTGAGAAAGACTCATCCTCTATATCCACTTGTGTCAGAAGTATCCCATTATGAACCTATGCCAAAGTTATGGAGACATACCAAGAGCAATAACAAACAGGCACTCTGGTGTTCATACAGGAAAACCCTTTCAAAACCCATAAGCTCTCCACAACTGCAGGTTTTTGACTTCCACTAGAAGTTTTCTGTTTGAATATAAATCCACTTCCCTGTCTAATAAAATCGAAAATAAATTGAAGAACTAAAGGAATACTGAAGCACTTTTTCTGAAGTTCTTAGCTAAGAAGAAGCATTCACAGTCGAAATGTTTTATGAACAAAATTTTTGCTTGGATATAGCATTCCTTATAGCTAATGCATTTGTTCTACTTCATATACTTCTCAGCAGGGATGTATGTAGAGTAATAGGCTTGCACCTGTTCCTGAGAAACTTGGCTTCTGAGACATGAACAAAATTTGCTTTAAAGGAAAGAGAGAAAAACTAAAGAGATGGAAAGAGTTGCTTTATTGTTTCCTTTCCTGCCTCTTTATCATTTGCTTGGAGTGGATTGTATTAATAGAAAATGGAGAACATGCACACAGAAATGGACTTGCTTGCTTTTGTTTACAACACTTAAGATATCCTTATGCTGACTTGTTAGTGTGTTATAGCTAGCATATAAACCCTGAGCAACACCACAGCCAATACTGAGCTCTGCAGGGACAATAAAATGCTTCCCAGCTATCCTTGAAGAACCAAAAGAGGTTGCTCACATTGTGAACAAGTTTGACAACAGAGATAAAACAGACACAGTTAGTAACTGAGAGGTCTATGCTAATGATATGTCAAAAGTACTGTAAAGTTTTCCCTGCAGGTGGTCAGGCAGATGAAACACTATAAATTAGCAAAAAAGAACTCTGATTTGACTCTTCTCCTCATTCCTCTCTTAACATCTCATGTGGAATTAATTTTCTGCAAGGAGAACTGTGCAGAAGCAAAGTCAAAATGGCATGGTTTAAAGACTTTTTGACACCTCTCTATACATCTGCACTTTATGCAAGAAATATTCTCCATTACAAACCTGTCTAGCCTCTTTATGTCACTAATATTCTTGTATACTAGCTGACTCCTTAATTAACTGACTTTTAAATTTAGTTTTTAAAGCAAACTAGTCAAGTATGAAAGAATTAGAAGGGCTTTTCTCTTTTACACATATATAGAGACTTCCTAATCATTATACCTTCTTGCAACCTCTGGCCAAGTACACATTTTTCATGTTACTCTCTATGCATCTCATGGGTTATTTAAAGATGCACCTTTAGGTCAAACTGAAAACAAAGTGATTCTTTTTAAAAAAGTTTAAAATGGAGATTCATGCTTTGATAAAGCATGACAACCTTTTCCTTTCACGTCAGTTTTACAGCTACTGAGATGCGGTTATTAATTGATCTCTTTCTCCGGCCTTTAATAAAACTTGGCTCTCTTGTGGAAAAATACTTCTCAGAATAATTTCCAATTGCTTTTCACTCTAAAAGATGCTCTGATTAATTATGAGTTGCTTTACATAATTTGCTGGATTGTAGTTTTGTTTTACAACTATTAACTTTTATTTAAACAGATGAATGCTAATATTTCACACAGCCTTGAAATCTTTTATTACAGTGAATCTACCTAAATGAAATTCAGTTTCATTTCAGTAACATTTGCCAGGTGGTTTAATGCTTTGATTATTTTGTATTGGGATTATAAACTTATCTTCTTGACATGCTTAGAATTGTTCTGTGAAATTTCTACTTAATGTTCAGTTTATGGTTGGGAACACTGAGCTTAGGAACGAGCCTCTTATGCATTAACATAAAATATGAGAAATTTAATCCCTTAACATATTGAATTGCTATTTATGTAAAAAACAAGATGAACGTTTAATTTTTGTTCTTGTAAATAACTATTTGCTAAATTAAATATTTCAGTTCACCTTTCTAAAGCACACTGGCTAGAGACACCTCAGACTTCTAAATGAAAATAGAAATATTAGTTTACATTCTTAGACTGATCCAATTAATTTACATTTAAATCTGTGCAGTTGCTTTCTAGCTCTAAAACAGTCAACTTTAAAAAAAAAAAAAAAAAAAAAAAAGGCAAATACTCTGAAGTCTCAAATACTCTGAAGTCTTCGCTGTTCCAGAAGAGGGAAACCAGTGATGAGAAATTCTGACACTGTGGGCTTGGAAAATGGCTCAGCAATCCAGCAGAGAAAGATGCTGGTCTCTCCACTGAGGGGGCCAAAAACTGTGCCTCTGACTTCACCAGATTCTAATCAGCTCTGAGACATCTGAGCCCACAGGTCCTCCAGCACTCTAGGTCCATGAGGACTTACTCATTAAAGAGCAATCTCAGACCTGAGTTTATTTTGTGGATCTTTGTGGTTTCTAGATCTTCCTAGATCTAGGTCTTTCTTTCTAGATGTTCTCAGTCCTGGGAACCAGGGGCAGAAATAACCCCAATGTTAGTCAAGGGGAAGGGGCTATGCAGGAGTGTCCCCTTCATCTTCCTGATCCTGAAGAAGGTTTGACCCCATGGCAGGACATGCTGGAGGAGCTGAAGAGAAACTGTGATTCTGTGCTGCAGACAGAGAGTATAAGAAATGCCACTGATTTGGGGCAAAAATCAAGAAACACAGGCTAATGTCCTCTTTACCTCTACAAAATGCTTTCCCCAAGACATCAGTGTCTGACACAAGTCCAGGCTTGAGATTTACTCTGTATCTAGAGCAACGTAAGTACTTTGTGGACAGGAGCTACTATACCCTGCCATTCAGAGCGAGTCTCCATGGTGGCAAAATGGCTCTTCATAGCCCTTCATCCTCAGCTAGTCCAAAGTCTAGCCAAATCTTCCAAGGTTAACAGCACATAGGATCCCCTGTCATGGACCAATACCTACTGAACTAAGTGTTGAAAAAAATAAGAACAAATACAACCTGTTCCCCAATGGAAATCAAAGCAACGTCAGTGCAAGGAAAATAACAGAAAGAGTAGAAATACCAAGGTAAAATCACTTATTCACAGAAGCAATCATTCTCAGTGGCCTCAGAGACTACAGGAGAGAGGCACTAGTACATTCAGATCCATCATCTTCCCCAGTCTTCTGTATTTTGCAGGCTGAAAGCTTTGTGTGCAAACAAGGAGAGCAAGAAGAGCTGTACAGCTGCTGTGCTGCTAAGTCCCTGCGGACAGCTGATATTCTCATCTCCACGTACAGAACTGGTAGCACTTATTGTGACACTTACAGAGCACTGCTATAAAACAGTGGTCCTGTAGGGGAAAGGCAGAACAGACACAATATTGGTTATTACTAAGCATCCATAACTGAACTGGAAAAATATTTTGTTTTGCTGTTATAAAACTCATTCAGTGTTGGTGGAGACACTGCAGAGACTACACAAGATTATTTCTCTCAGCACTCAGGAAAAAAGTAACTGAATGTTCAGCACCTCACCTTATGGAAAATTCTGAGTCTAAATACAGAAATGCACAAAGGAAAGTGAGAGTTCTCATGTGTCCTTAAGGGTCACTTTAATACCTTAAGGCCAGTTTAGAGGATTTGCCCAAAGCAAAAGAACATCTGTAATTGTTCAAACTGGGAGTGAGTCACTGTGAATTCCCTGGGCGTTTCTGCATGGTCAAGTCCGTCACAGACACTGGTCTACCCCCCACTTCGCTGAGTCAGAGTCATCTGTTCTAAATCTGGAAATGTCAGTGGATGGCATGCTAGCAATTTTTTCTCCAGCTCCAGGCCCTGACAGCTTGTGTCCTTCACTTCTCTGTTCTGTATTTCTATTCCAGTCCCACATGAACTCCAGGACAAGCTGGTATTGATGGCAATTACATGCTATCCAAGTGCCTGAGCACTTGTGTAGCCACAAGAATATTAGACATCCAAGAGGTGCAAAGTTAGTGCTCTGGTCCTGTCGGTAGTATTGTCCTGTGTCTCTGGGATGTCCTTGCAATATCCAGGTAAAAGTTTATGTTTGTAGCATTGTATTGGGTTTGCGTGGCAAGGTTTTGGTAGTGGGGAGGCTACAGACATGGCTTCTGTGAGAAGCTGCTAGAAGTTTCCCCTCTGTGTGACAGAGCCCATGCCAGCTCCGAGTCAGACCCACTGCTGGCCAAGGCCGAGCCACCCATCAGTGATGGAGGTGGTGCCTTTGGGATAATGTAATTAAGAAGGGGGAAAAGTTGCTGCAGGACAGCAATTGCAGGGGGAAGAGAGGAGTGAAAATATGCGAGAGAAACAACTCTGCAGACAGCAAGATCAGTGAAGAAGGAGGAAGAGGTGCTCCAGGCGCTGGAGCAGAGGTTCCCCTGCAGACCGTGGTGCAGCCCATGGCGGGGTAGTCCCCTGCAGCCATGGGGGTAATGGGGCAGCAGAGACACACCTGAAGCCCGGGGAGGACCTCACGCTGGAGCAAGCGGATGCTCTCAAAGAAGGCTGTGACACTGTGGGAAGTCCACACTGGAGCAGGTTCTTGTCAGGACCTGTGGCCCCGTGGAGAGGAGCCCAGGCTGGAGCAGGTTTGCTGGCAGGACTTGTGACCCCGTGGGGGACCCACGCTGGAGCAGTCTGTTCCTGAAGGACTGCACCCCATGGAAGGGACCCATGCTGGAGCAGTTTGTGAAGTGCAGCCTGTGGGAAGGACTCATGTTGGAGAAGTTCATGGAGAATTGTCTCCTGTGGGAGGGATCCCGTGCTGGAGCAGAGGAAGAGTGTGAGGAGTCCTCCCTCTGAGGAGGAAGGAGCGGCAGAGACAACTGACCACAACCCCCATTCCCCATCACCCTGCACTGTTGGGGGACAGGAGGTAGAGAAAATTGGAAGTTCAGCCTAGGAAGAAGGGAAGGATAGGAGGAAGATTTAGATTTATTTCTCATTATCCTGCTCTGATTTGATTGATAATAAATTAAACTAATTTCCCCAAGTTGAGTCTGTTTTGCCTGTGATGGTAATTGGTGAGCAATCTCTCCCTGTCCCATCTGGACCCATGAGCCTTTCATTATATTTTCTCTGTCCTGTCCAGCTGAGGAGGGGAGTGATAGAGTGGCTTTGGTGGGCACCTGGAATCCAGCCAAGATCAACCCACCACAAGCATCCTTGCAGCTTGTGACTAATCTACCTGTAAAGCAGGCATAATGATGGTTCATCTAATCAGATTATAACTACACATGCCATTTTTACAGTATCTAAATCTGTTGCTACACAGCCACTAAAAAAGCGGCCCTTCCAGGAGGCACTTCTTCTTGTAGAAACCTGATATGACAGGAAAACAACACCAAACAGATGTATGATAGAAACCACCAGGCATCACTGATAGCTCTCTTTCGTCCAATGAACACAGATGACCCTCATCGAGCACTGAAAAACCAGATGAATATACAGATAAAAACACCCCTGCACACCAATGCTGTGGTGAATTGAGCCTTGACAAATGTCCACAGACTCCCTGTACCTGCTCCTCAAGTGCATCTCTTTACTTTCAAGGATGCAGATGTAATAAAAGACAAATGGGTCTTTTTCCACTGTGTCTTAGATGCTTCAGTGCCTATAGTCTTAGTAAAGCTAAGAGCTTGCTATTTACAACTCTGTAACCTCTTACCTAAGCAGCATTTCCAGGGCCTCTATGTCAATATTTTTCCCTTTTTCTTCCCATCTTATTGTACTTTTATTGTTGCTCTCATAGCCTTGCACTTGTAAATCCTCATGGTGGTGTTGTAGCCGGTTCTCATGTTCAAGTACCATGAGCAACAGTGACATGAGAATCCCTCACTCCTTGCTCCCCTCTTTCATTCCCTTTTTTAGATTTTTTAAAAATACATTATGAAAACCCAAAGCACAGTGCACAAGGAAGCAGTTAAGAACCATTTAAACCCTCAACAAATATTATCCAATAATTTATGTACACAGAAGCATAACTAATCAGTGTCCAGCCCTGGCACCTAATCAGCATACTCCAATCAGCATTAATAACACTCTAAGTGGGAACAACCCAGAGGGAGTTTGTGTGGGTCTTAATGAAAAAAATATATAGCATTAGGGGAAAGGCATCAAAAACTCATCAGAATCATCATTGTCACCATGGCAGCCTGCTGCACTGGAGAGAGCCCCCAGAGGAGGATACTTGTCTGGGACCCTGTCCCTGCTATTCCTGGCTGGGCACTGGGGAGAGTTTTCCCTTTCCCTTTTATTATTTTCTGTCTTTCTCTTCTTTTGATTTATTTGTCACCAAGAGCAACTTTAAGCAGAAGATCCATCAACTGTGGACCAACCTCAGTCATAAACTTTTTGTAAATGAACCTGTCTTAACACCCTTCCTGTAACAGTGTCCTGGGCTACTCCCAGGTACCACTGCTACAAGTAGCATAAACAGTATGTTTCTTGATCTCCAGCAGCAGTGGTATCTCTGTACACATGCAGGTATGTATAAATTCATAGATATTTATTTATGCTTGCAGGCACATTGTGCAAAGTGGCAAAAGAAAATCATAACACTCTTTTGGGGCAACCATCTGTTTCAGTGTTGCAGCATTGATGTTTCAAGAAGAAATCCTTCTTTGACCTATTTTGACTTTTCTAGTGTCCTCTTTTGTTCTTTCCAACTTTATCTCAAACTTGTGAAGTGGTTGACACCAGATGGTTATGCAAAACTTTTTTTGTTTGCCCTGATATACTTGCCAAAGTGAGTACAATATGCCTTCTTAATGTTCCCCACAGCCACATAACCCCCTCTCTGCCCTGAAAAAAGTAACCACCCTTAACCAGTTTTCCTTCTGTCTTCAAAGCTGTGGTTTTACAGTGTTGCACAATGAAGCACTGAACAAGTATCTGAAGATTAGCTGCTTCCTCTTGCTTAAAGATGCCTGAAAACAGCATATTCAAGTCAATATGTCAAATGCAAGTCCTAGATGATGGGATGACCACTGGAGCCAGTGGTCATCATCTGTTCAAATTGTTATTCCTAATGATAGAGCCTCGTCCTGCCAGAAATCCTCGAGGCTCCTTTGCAGTGAGCTTTGGGCTGCAGCCTGGGCTACCCCTAGTATGTGTTTAAGACAGAGGCAAGTTACAGCAGAAGGGCAGGCTGAGTGCCTCCGAGCCCTCTCTCTCTGCCGGTCAGCCCTGTTCAGTTGACACCAGAGCACAGAAACAAGTAAGTAAAAAGACTCAAATTACACAAGTATTTCACCTGGGCACATGCTGCACAGTCTCCACTATGAACACAACAAGACTCAAGAAACGTAAGTCTAAGGCTCAAAATTGGGCTGAAACTACAGTGAGGAGTCTCCTAACACGCAGACAGAACAAGAAATAATGAGAAGGTCTTATTTCTGGCAATCATAAGAGCATTTACTATACGGATCTGAAAAGGGTTATTACAGCATCCTACTTACAAGCTTTTTTTTTCCCTCAAATGCTCTTTTAAAATAATTTAGATGTACATGAAGTTGACCTAGAAGTCTGGTAATATCTTGCCACTTCAATGGCTTTGCAGTTCTGCTCTCCCAGTGAGAAAGAGCACTGCTTCCTCAGCTGTTCCAGGAAAAGCTAATGCAATGGTCACATAAAGCTAACTATTTTGTTAAATAGACACAGAGGAACCGATTATCTACAAGGTCTTTCAGAAAAAGACCAGCTGAAAAATAGAGCAAAGAATGGGATTTCCGCTTGAAAGTCTTGGCTTATCTTAGTAGATTCCAAAGTAGCCACTCATGTATGAATCACATTGACTTATTTCAGGTTTTCCCTGTGGTTTCTCTGGGGAAAAGCAGAGTCTAGACGTACTGCAGGTAAATGAGGTGTGTTTCATTTTAGATGCCTATAAAGGAGAGACAATTCTAGGTTAGATTTCTGTAAGATCCCTCTCTGTGGGAAAGGCCATATTGTAATGCATGCTTCCCTGCCTCCTGTAGCATTTCATAAATCCTTCTCTGCAGGAAACTGTATGTTTCAGCTGTCGTGTTCCAAAACCTCTCAACTGCTATAAATTTTAACTTGATCATGATATACCTAATCTTAACTATTCCTTTCAATAAAGCATGTTTTCTTACCTTCGTATCTAAAAATAAGATTTCTAAATGTCATATTTCAACAATGAGAGAAATAAGATTATAATTACAGTCATGTTATGAAAATCATTTTATAGTTGGTTTTTTTTCCCCTAGAGGGATGGAAAACCAAGCCAAGTAAGATGATACAGAAGGCCGTTTCACAGGAAAAGCACTTCCCAAAATGTTCATAGCACCTCCTATTGTTTACTAATATATTAAAACTTGCTGACAAAAGTATTAGAATACAATTTAAAAAATTCATATATATATCTGTTATAGATTATATTTTAAAATAAACACCCACAAATTCAAATAAACCACACTTGAGCAAAACAGCAGATGCACATAAAACTATCTTTTCAGGACCATGGAGTCTGAAACCTATTGCCTAAATCGGAGTTCACATTGAAGACTTCGTTCTGTTGCAACGATAAAAAATATATCAGAGAGAAAACATAAGCAAGGAAATATATCATAAGAGGAGACATTTCTGTACCTAAGGAATAATTTCCTCCTCTTCTTGACCTCGTCCTTCAAGTCCAGCTATATTTGAGGAATGTTGCAATTTAAAATTGACTTAGGTCATGGACACACAGAGGAGGATTCAAAGAAATTTCCTTGCTGCCTGAAGTGGAGAACGACACATAAGAGATGGTACCCTTCCCTTCAGGCTGTTACCTCTGCCCTAACCTGCCTCCTTTTACCTCTATCACAGCGCTCAGGTTTTCCTGGGCACCTTGTTCTCTTCCAGGGCTACCTGATCACCTGTACTTGGCAAGTACCAGGAGCAGTAACCTTCATGTTTCAGTCCAGAAGCTCCTTGTTTTAGGGCTGCTTCATTCTTTTCAGTCACAGCTTTAGTCAAAATGTGTCCAAGCAGAAATGTAAACCTCCTGCTTGCCAACAGCAGAGGAAGCTGTACTGCAAGACCCCACTGCTGCCTGGCATGCAGTCACTGACACTGTTGGCAAAAAATCCTTCTTAAGGCTGTAGTCTCAAAGGACTTCTATTGCCTTAGTGTATTTTGTTTCCCTCTCCTCAAAAACAAACAAACAAATAAACACACCTCCAGCCATAAAAAACCTACAAAAACTCAAAACAAAACAAACTTCTGACCGAGGTGGTGTTTCTGTGAAGGAGACATTGACTGCTGACGGGCAGAACAGACACTGTCACCTCACCTCCATTCCTGTCCCATAGCCTGAAATCCTATTCATCATTTTCTCACTATTTCACCTTCATCCCATAAATCAAAGGTGGGGACATAAGAAATATTCATCTCACTAGTACTGTTCTGAATTGGGTTATGGTCCTTGCCTATGCAGAGATGATGGATTATTGCACTTTTGATTAAATGATTGTTTTAGAAAGACAGCAGTATGACATGCTACATTTCCTCTGATGGACTGCACTGAAAGTGCAAGATGTGACCATCTGTTTATGTCAGGCTATCCTGAGGGCTCTGAACCTCATTTAAAAGCAAACTGGTCATTAAAAATAAAAACGGGGAAAAAAAGTATCTACTGTCCTGTCAGACGTATCAACACATCTTTTGTAACAAAGTTCTCATATAAAAATGCATGGGTGGGTAGCTGAGAAAATCCTCTGCAAGAACTTGGCTTTCAAAAAACTTTCAAAAAGTCATATCCTCTTGTCCTCCTTTTCTTCTTTTCACTTCTTTTCTTTTTTGCCTTTTCCCAATTTGCACAATTCCCATGTATTTAAAAGAAAGACTTTTTACATAATCACAGTATGCATACCAGTCCAGCAAGGAACCTGTGGTGCATTGTCACCTACATTTTTGGTCCTATAACCTGTCTTTGTGAGTCTTTCCCAAATTCAAAGGACATCTTTACAAAGGAGTGCTACAATTACAATTTACCTCAGAACATCAGTTAATTTTTGTTTCATGTGTAGAGAACAGTTTATTACCCATCTTCATTCTTAGTACATTTACTTAATTTGCTGAGGCAAACCAGCCAAGTGTAAAATCAAATTATTTAAGGAAGATTATAGGATAATAAGGTAATCAGCATTAGTATAATAATCTTTGTAATGTGCAGAATATTGCATATTCTGTGTTTTATTTCAGAAAATACAGCAATATCCTACTGAGTAAACTGACTAGAATTTTCTAGTGGCAGAAATATCCTGGTCATATATTTCTCTTTAAGTAACTTTCCCTCTTAAACCTTTTTCAGAGAAGGAAGTTCTAACACTTGATTGCATCAAAAGGCACCAATTTACAGAACAAAATTTAAGTCACTATCTCATGTGATTCATTCTGACCCTGGTAAAAATCAACAAGTCAATGGAAAGTATTCCCACTTCATTCTATGTTCATCATCACCTGTCGATCCCAATAGAGAGTCTGATCTTGGAGTAATCCTCGAAAGCATCAGTGAGCCATCATCACAATTAAGTGAAAGGCTAATTTTTGAAACTTTGCTCCAGTGAAATACTCTGATTGAGGCCATTTATAGTATGAAATCATTTCTTAACCCATCTGTCTGCTACATGACATTAACTCACTAAGGAACAGGCAAGGACAATATCATAGAAACAGAATACCTGTGCAAATCATGGAGATGCATTGTGTCTCTCTGTGGGACTGTCTTACTTCAAAAAACAGCTTTAAAAGTGTTCATAGGAAAATAATTACTAAAATTAAATATATAAGAGGGTTTAAAACACAGCTCTCACTCAAGTTTACCTTGCAAGGTTGAACACATGTAAAATAATCCTGGATGAGAAATATGAATTCAGTTCTCTCATAGACATCTTTTTTTTTTTTTTCAGTTGACTGAGATGTCACTTTCAGTTTTTCTATTTTAAAAGGATGCAAAAGAGCACACAAAAAGCAGCAAGAATTACTACTAAGTACCTCAGGACAAAATTCCCATTCCAGCAATTGGTTTCCCTGGAGATGTCAAGAGATGCCTGTTCTCATGGCTTGCAAAAGTGCTTCAGGATATACACATTCATATTCACACTGCTCCAGTTAGGAGTTTTTAATACAGAAGAATTTTCAGTTAGATTTGAAAGCCACGTGCAAGCTACTTTATCCTTCTCCTGGAGTCTTATATGTAGAGTTATGGCAAAAGGGTCAATTTTCAGCCACAGACACCTTTGTCTGCGGAATTCTGCAGATCAAGCTATCCACCCCCCAAACTTCTCCATTTGTAGTACTGAACAGAAAAGTTGTACATGCACGTAATACCCTTCTATTTTTGCTTAACTGATTCATCTGTTCCCATAGATATGCCCATGCTGATGTGTTCTCCATCTTTTTACTACTTATCACTGGGTCAATTTTCTTAATTTTGAACACAAAACTGGAACAAATGTTAGGAATTTTTTCACAGTGTACATTAAGGCTTCAGGAAATATTACTGAATAACTACATTTTAGTGAATCATGGATTTAATGAGTAATATTCATTAGTGTTTCTGATACCTTTTCAAACATATTTAAATTCGGAAGCCTCCTCTCCACAGCACAATGCTGAATTTCACTGTGTTTATTCTGTGCTATAGTATAATCGGAAACTAAATCATCATTATCAGAGACATCTCACAGACTTCACGGGGACTTAGGTAAAGCATTCCTGAGAGGGATAGAATTACTTGTACCAAAATACTTTGCTCTTTTGTGGTCATAGCTTGATTTTCTTATCACACAGATTTAAAGATCTATATGTCACTATCTAATCGTAACATCTTGACCTACACAGTGTCCTCCCTTTGGAAAATTTTCAGAACCTGATAAATGTTTCACCTATTAAGATTTTTCAAAAATATAGTGTGTCTGTGAGCCAATCTTCTTTTTCATTATCTTTTATTGCAAATGTTTTATAAATGTATTATTACATATACACATATCTGTCTGTTTTATTTATACGTTTATTTTATACATGTATTTTACGTATATGTATATATATTTCCATATATATGTACATATATTCATTTTCCATGCCTTTCTTAAATTTGGCTCATCTGTATACCTGGAATTTTCTTTTACATATTTCACATGCCTTAGCTGCTGAAAAATTTCCCTCTTTTTCATCTCAATACTTAAAAATGTCTACACTGAAATAGCTAGAACAGTGCCTTCATCATCATGTTCCTCTCCTCCTGTCCCTGCCCGAGCTGTGTGTGAAACACAGGGATGCCATGCTCTGTATTTCCTTATCTTCTGTAGGAAAATACATCAAAAAACAAGGGTGGATGCAGAGTAGCAGCAATATAGAAACTACTCAAGCCTCTCAGAAACATTGTACTTGCCACATAGCACAAAACAATTAGGAGATGAGGGATGGTAAGTGCTAACACTGGTTTTTAATAACATGCTGTGATTCATTGGACTACAGAAGATGTAAAGTACGTTGCCCAGACAGTAAGTAGAGCTAGACAAAGTACAGCACAAAGCTAATTTCTAAATAGAATTTTAAGCAATCATTGTTTATCATTTTGCCAGCCACAGACTCTAATATCTTTGGGGCCTGTCTGGAACAACTCAAGAGATCAATCAACAGCTATCCATTAAAAATTATTTGCCTTTTATTTATAAATAAAATTTACATAGATGATTCACAAGTCACAGAAAGACAGTAAATATCAGAAATTAGGTCCTGTCCGTGCCTCATGCCAAATCTTCCCAAATCACAGATTTGCTATTTCTTGTCCTCATCTGCTTCCTGTTGGTTGTATTTTTTTAAGGCTATATCCTCAGTGACCTCCAGACAAGCATAAAGTAAGCCAATCAGGAAACCCGAGTGACAGGAAACTTGAATCCATCAAAACATGAGTCAGTTCCATCTCTAAGTCAACAAACAGTTGCCCTTGATTTCATAAAATGTTCAATTAGCCCAAGAAGTGGCTATTACCATCCCAGCGCTTCCCCTGCATGCTCACATTTGCACAGCAGTTAAACCCTGCCTTTCCTCACCAGTTGTCCATGCACACTCCAAATTTGGATACCTATTACTAAAGTAATTCAGTGATTCATTTTCAAAGTCACAGTAAACATGAAACCAAAAGAAATTAAATTATGCATATTTCTATTGACTGTAACATAGAAAGGAAGTGCCTGACTGAAAATTCTTCCTGGAAGAAAAGAAAATCTCCAATAATTTTCATGAAAGCACCCCTTCCATAATAAAAAATTAAAAAATATTTTACTTGGTTCTCAACTACATAATTCATTGAACTGGAAAATAAAAGATCATGAATGTTACCCAGAAGTGTACTGCAGAAGTACACAGATGTTTCTGCTAAAACTCCTCCTTAGTCCAATGGCAGGAGTTATACTGCTACAGAAAAATCAAAGTGATGTATGTAGGTAGGGCATCCCTCCTGACACAAGAAACAGCTTCACCCCAACGAGATTGTTGCAATACTATCTATATTGTGAAATAACAACATACCACAACAACTAAAATCAGATCTTTTGGTTCTTTTCAAGTAGCCTAAACTCTCAGAGGATTTTGTGTTTGATTTTTAGTGAAACTGCAGTGCTCAGAAATAAAAAAAAAAAAAAAATCACTTGAATCCACTAACATCATCACAAGTGAATGCAGGATTTGGACCACGACTCTTGCATATGATTAAATAGTCTTCTGTGCAAAAAATAGTTATTCCTCTTAAAAGAAAAGTAGGTGAACTGCTGTGATCAAATTTTTTCCCTATACTACACAACTGGTCCTTTTACACTGTAGGTTAAAGCACCAAACTACTGACACAGAACTTTAGATCAGAGCATGGATGCTGGCATGGAGAACTGTTCCCTCAGAGATTATGTGTATCAAAGGATATCACAGAGTTTCAGAAAGCCTTGCAGAACATATGAGGACAGATGTATTTTACAGTGAACTGGGAACAGTTTATCCATAAGAAGACAAACAAAAAAAGGCTACTACTTTTAGAGAAGAAAAAAATAAAAGAAAAAGAAAACACTTCCTTCCTCCTCCCACACAATCAATTAAAAAACATCACAGCATGTAGCCGTGTCTCAGTCTTCAAAAAAACCCAAGTCTCTTAGTCTCATTAGGAAACCAGGACACTTTCAAACAGGTCCAGTGAAGTCTGACAAAATATGCAGCCTACAGCAAAGCACAAAAGGCCAGTTCAGAGGTGTGTCAGATAAGTTGTTTTTGTTCTCTCACAGGGAGGTTACTGTGCAGCCAGGCAGAGGAATAGAGGGTACCATTTCATGAAGCAATGCAGGTCTAAGAGGAAATAAAAGTACTCTAAAATGGTAGAGACTAATAGTAAGTGCAATAGAGGAAAACCAGTTCACTGTACCCAAACACAGTGACAATGATATTGATAATATGCTAAGTGTCCATTTCAGATGTCAGCATTGCATTTTATGTCATTACTGCTCCCAAAATTATATCATTTAAACATTTGAACAGTAATATTTCAGAAAACATTAAAAAATTATTTTATCTTTCCATTTGTCTGCACAGCTCATGGAATTTCCTCCAAACTTGTCTCCAAAATTATCCACCATTTCAGAATTTTACCTTGGCAGATAACACAACCAAACACTAGTGTCAACTGCTATTTGGAAACCCCAAGACGCTGCATTATGTGGAATTGGTAATCTTTCTTCTAATGTCATGACATAGCACCACTGTGTCCTGCGCTTTTTCAGGAGAGTGACGGTACAATGGAAGTGAAGGGATGAAATTATGCAAGCAGGTTGATGAGAAGTTTAGTATTGCTTTGCTTCTCATGGCAAATACCAGCACAGCCCATTTCTAAGTGCATCCATGCCCAGAGTATGCTGTGTTCTAAGCAGGTTACATGTTAATTAGTGTGGGTATGCTACATCTACAGCTTTCCAGTACCAGTTGAACGCTATGTTCATACTTTCTTTACACTGTCACAGTAACCTGACAGAAAGCTGAGCAAGCGGACATGATTTTTCAACATGTGAAAGACCTACCAAGAGCACTTCTGACTGCCAGGTCATTGTTTAACTTATTCCTTCTTCCAGTGTGGAAAAAGCTTGGTAATATTTTTTTGTTCACTATGTCTATCTTGTTTTCTTTGTGTAAGCAGCATATGAAAAGAAAAAAATGAAGGATTTCTATTCTGGACTGACGAGGTAGAATGGGAGATGAATGGGTTTCAGTTATTTAAAAATATTTTGCAAGTTCATTTAAAAATGGGTATTGTTTGCTAAAGATCTTGAAGGGTTAATTTTGTCTCCCAAATAAAGGACTCAGTAATGTAAGGATTTCCTTGGATTGTTCTGATATTAAATTTGTTTCTTAAAAGAAAATAATCCATTTTTGGACCAAGCCAAATACATTTTTGTTCCTCTTTTTTTTTTTTTTTTTAATTGTGGCTATTGTGACAAAATAGTATTCTTCCCCTAATTCTAGCCATCCTTCTTCTAAAAATAGCCTTCTCGGAGACTAGCAAACAAAACAACATTGTTGATATTTTGGAAAATGAGCCCCCCCCAAAAAAAAAAACTAGAATAAAAATGGTTCTCTAAAATACTCTACAAAACCCCAGTCAAATGAATCCTTATTCATGAGTATTTAGGAACCGTCAGTGACCTTCACAGTACCCTACTACCTCATCCCAGACACTTCCCATTTGAAACTTTGATATGGTTTACCCACTGTTATGAAGTTGGATGATTCAGCATTAAGCTCAGATTACTGTTTTATATTAGTAATTTGGAAGATGTGATAAACTGCCTGTGAATTTAATCCACCGAATTGGCATATACTTCTTATACTGGGAAAAATAAATGAATAATATAAAGCCATCCTTTCAAGTCTTAAACACCAGCACTGCTACCCTGTTGCTTCTCTCCAGCTCATCAGTTTTCCTTCGTCTGTGATGTGATGGTGTTCAGAGCACCAAAGCCCATTCCCAGCATGTGGCCCAAAATGTATTCCATATATCAGGACTGCAGTAATGTGTCAGACTCCTTCTGACTGTCTGTGAAAGATCATTACAGAGAAAACATGGTGACTAATTAGCAAAATACAGGATGGGGTGCGATGATGTGAATCTGAAATCAGTTGGAAGTAACTACTTAGAAAATATCAATGCAAGAAGGGGCAGCTGTAGTAAATAAACCACAAGAATGGGAGATAAAAGATTCAAGTTCACTTTTCAGCTTGGCTACGGACATCTTGAATAGCTTTGGACAACTCAAATGGACCAACATTTTCAAATTCAGATGCCTATATTTGTGCATTCAATTTCACAGTTTCACCAGAGTTAACAATTCTGCACATCTAATGGTCACTGCATTTTGACACTTTTGACATCTCAAATACACTTTTAAAAGTCTGAAGTTTAAGCATCTCCACTTGAAAATTACTTTTGAATCTTAGTGTCTTGGCTTTCACACTGAACATTATGTGGTAGGTGCTAAAAGATCTGTTGTGCTGAGAGACTGATAGATTAATGATAACAATAACGATGACAAAAAGATGAAAACCCTAAAATGAAATAATGTACCAAAATGTCAGTGTTACGCCAAGCTTCACGCTGAGACCCTGAGGAAAGATCATTCCATTGACACAGCACTAATGTGACCATTAGAGTGGCATTTTCAATTATTTGCAACACCATATCTTCTGCTAAGTGTATTTCAAAGTGGAAAAAATTTACCAACAGATAGGATATTTGTTAGATTAACAACTTTCATCTAGCCTTATTTGGAAAGAAATTTTAAAAAGAGATGTGGTCTGTAGGATCTAGGCTGTGTACTGATGCCCTCACACCACACCCCGACTCTAGCACACCAGCACTGCCCAACGGAGAATGATATAGCTGAGGTAACACATATACAATCTCATTTTCTCACATCAGTGTTGTCTATGGCGCACTTTGTGGTCTTACCTAGGTTGTTCAGGAGGTCCCTTAGCAGAGTCCGGTGCATTACTAGCAAAGGTGTACAAGCCTCACGTCTGGTGTGATGGTGGACCTTTACAGCATCACAAAAGAGAAGTATAAGCACAGTAACAGTTTTGCAAATAAACCTCGGACTAATTTCTCATACCTTTTCTTACCCAAAGAGCTATTTCAGGTTTTCATCTGTCATTTCAACTTACTGCTGATGCCTGAAGTTTAAACAACCTTGCTGACTATAGTGAAGGTCACAAACTGAAAGGCAATTTTCAGGGAGAGAAGATGCACAGTAATGTAGTGCTACAACTGGATATGATTTCTTTCTTTAATGTCTGGTTATGCTTTTGGAAACAAAAAGTGTACATAAAAAGTAAGACTTCGGCCTTACTGACAGACTCATATGCACCTGTTTCTCCTATTTCAATGATTTTTGCTATAATTACATTTATTGTGTACATTTACTGTTGCTCCATTGAGAGCACTTGCTTGCTTACGTAATGCTGGGCACTGTACGGACAGAATTACAGGCAGCCGCATTCCTGGTTGAAACAGGTGAGAGACAGGGAGTGGGGGCAGTGGTGGAGCTCGGTATGATGAAAACAAATGTCATGCTTGATGAAATCAATGTTTTACCTAAAGGCAGTAGAAGCAAAATAGGGGCAGTTAAAGTGATAATCCAGGTATATTCCAAAGGCAAGATGAAGAGACTAAGGAGGAAAGAAGGGCTGGAATAAACTGCCAGTCCACACAAAGCAGGGAAAGTCTGACCTGAACTGTTGTTTTTTCATCACCCTGTCATAGGTGGGTTCATTGCAGCTGCTTCTGCTCACTGAAGTCTCTAGCAGTCCTCTATTTGCAGAATTTTTTGCCCACAAAATTCATTTTGGGAGACTTCGAGGGATTACAAGTCCCAAATCGTGAGTCATAATAAGTAAACAGTTTTTTACTAACTAGACTAAGAGCACAACTCCTCACACATTTTCTGGGTTTTGACCCAAAATTTCATAGTATCCTCCATGCCCTAACTCAGGCACAATGCATTGGTAAGGAAAACACAGATACTAAAAATTGTAATTTGGTTAACTATCAGGCAGCTTTGAAATGCTGACTAGATAACAAAGATGGCTAGAAGTTTAGAAATAACACTTGTATTCATAATAAGAGAACTCCTTCTCCTTACACCTACCACGATTTCTCACACAGGAGGTATTGGAAATTACATAGATGTTCAGTTCTGGCAATTTTCATTTGTAAAATTACACTATAGTAGGTGTGCTGCCATTTATGACTTAGAGGAACTCCAGAGACACACCCAAACTACTGTGGAGAGTGAACCAGCCTCTTGCAGTGTCAGCAATCACGAGCACGTGTCGGGAACTAAGCTGTCCTTGCATGTCCAGCCTCTCCTTCGATTTTCCAGGCAGAATAGCAGTTAAGCAGAGCTGACCTAACCAGCTTGTTCAAAAGACACTAAATGGAAGTGTACTTTAGAAATCAAAATACTGTGAAAAGAAACCCTGTGGAGAAGTTTCTGTGATCTTCAAGCAATTACCCACAAATACTGCTCTCTACAGAAAATAAATTCCTTGATTAGCTTCTGTTTTGAAAAGGCAGCTACTGGGTCATGTTGTCACTGTAGCAGATAACAGAGATGCTGTGCCTTCGGGCAACAATATTTGGGCACAATACAGAAAAGAAGACAGCAAAGTTACCTCGTCTAAACACAACAGGTTTTGAGCAGGAGCCTGGATGTTTAGGCCAAATTCTGCTCCTATTGCAATGAAGGTACTAATGGATTTTAAAACCCCTGAGAACGCTGACATGAATAGAACAGCACAGATGTGCCCAAGCGAGAGATTCCAGTGCTTGCTCTGAGTCCTTGAGTTATACAGAACATAAAACAGAATTTGTCTTTACTTCTGCCTTGTCTGCAGGACACTGCTAATACACACTCAGAGTTGTTCCAGCAACTACTCAGCTTCTTTCTCTCACCTGTATTTACTGACGCAGCAATGTACGTGTGCTTTGAAAACTTTTATTCTTCTCTCTTTTTAAGTCTTTCTGTTTGTGCTTGGCCTTCCAAACACCACTTCTTCACCTGCACCTACTTGAAGTCTCCCTTCTGAGATTTTTCCAGCTTCTCACTGTGAACTCTAATTTCTTTTTCAGATCACTACTACTCCCATGTTTATTTGTCAGACAGGCATATTACCGAGAGTGCTGCTGTGTACGTATCGCTTCATTTTGCTTCCGTTTCTGCTTTGAAAGCACTGCAGTTCTAGCAGGGCATGACAAGAATATCTTGGCCTTTCTCCAGACCAGGATTCTGCTGTCCCCATTCCCAGAATAATTTACAGATCCCAGACACTGACTTAACACTTGTTCACAGATAACAGTTTCCCCTCTTCCTAACCTTGCTTAGGAGTCCAGCAACTGAAATGTGTGCCACGTTCATTCCTTCTAGCCAAAACTTAAGATTCCTTTCCAAGTTTTGGAAAGCATTGATTGGGATACAAGCACAGTCTTATCAGAACAGCTTTGTGTCTCTGCCAATGCCCTTTATTAGAAAACCTGCTTTCTTTCATTTACATACTAAACACACTGCATGGCACTAAATATGCTTAAATTTATGGATGAGTGCTAGAAAAGACCCAAAAACATTGTATCAGGTAGGTCCATTCTCTTGTCCGTGCCAGACATCCCCCTGTAGTTCAGTCTCGAAGGACTCATCCACCATAAAGTTTTAAGTAGTTCAGAAAGTAGGAATTCCATCCATTGTTTCTTAAGTCTCTCATCTTCAAGCAGTCATTACTGATACAATACTATTCCATTAACAGCTTACCCAAATTTATTTTGAGGATTGTTGTTGGGTTTTTTGGTGGTTATTTTTAATTATTATATTTGCCTCCATTATTTTAGACAATGAGTTTATGTTTATGTGCACCAGGTTGGTTGTCATCACCCAGAGAGATAGTCAGAAATGTTAGGGAAGACAGACATCTTCTCTGGTGAATGAAGATAAGCTTCCCCTGGCAAGCAGTGAGTGTATGAGTCTAATTTGACTGGGATCTGCAAAAGCCCATGTCCTCCATTTAACTCCTGTAAGATCCTTAGGCTTCCTAAGCTAAAATACATTCTATGAGTATAGTCCATATTTCCTAGAGACTTTAATAGTCAGTTAATGTACAATTGCCTTTTAAAAAAATAATTTCCTATATAAATCAGCTCTGCTTGACCTTGGATTTTTTTCCTGTCATTTTTTCACAGGTTTCAACTGTATCTAAAACCCCTTTATTGCGGAGCAACACAGGTGATACTGCCTGTGTCAGTCTAAGGGTGTTTCAGTATTTGCACTTCAGATTTGCCACTGCTTTTCCCTTTTACTCATATTCAGCATTAAATTATCAGTCATTACGAGTTTTAGTTTTACTTTAGTATAATTGCCTTCCAGGTGCTGTTATTTCAATGTGCATCCTGATATTTTTCAGTGGGTGCATTTTCCAAGAAGTATGCACTGCTATTTGCCACTTCTATTTCTGTACAAGACTTTACATAATTGCTTTAACTTGCCAGGTGTTTTTACATTAGATGTATCTGTGAATTAACCTTTAAAGAAAAAGACAAATGAGAATATCTAAAAATGAGTATGTAGGAATATGCCCGCTTAGTTCCTAGATCCCCAAACTATCTTTGAATGGCCCAAGACATTGCAAGACCCAGCACAACCATAGTGAAAGGATAAATCTCACTAAGGTGGAGGCCATCAGCCATAAGACCGATTGAAGAGATAAGGTAGATGACACTTGGTTCTAAATGGGAAACTTGGGTCAAACTGGGAAGCTGAAAGCCATACTGTGCAAAGGTGACTAATGGACACAATGCAAAGCTTATGGAGAAACTTCCGAGCTGTTCATTAGAAAAGCTCCAGATGGAGAATGGTGTATCAGTAAGCATGCAGCTGCAACAAGGATAATGTGTTTATCACTTCTTGACCAGGGTCTTTCAGGGGAGATCCACAATTCAATGTGAGAATTCAGAGCAATTCAAACACTTGCTGTTCATTGCTGGTTATACACAAGTGATTATCTCAAAGCAGTTCACATGCTAAGTTTATCTGATAGCTTATCTCCAGTAAAGTATTAGTTTTTCACTACTCGAAGCTGGATTTGTTTACTGAGTTTCAAAATGCCTGCTTATTTCTGTTTCCCCTCAATTTCTCTTTTTTTTCCCAGCTAAAACCATCTTTGATCTAGTTACATCTGTTGAAGGCCCAATTGATTTGCTACTCCACTATGTCAAACTTCTGTTCCATTAAAGGTGTTGGTGTGCTATGTTTTGCTGATAGTGCTTCTGGGGAGTAACTCTGAAAACAACTTGGTCAGTTTAAATAATTAAGAACATGCGCAAAGACAATTCTGCTGCACTACTCCTCACTCAGTTATGGGTAGATGATCACCAACAAAAACTCATTGCTCAAAGCACAGTTCAGGTCCCTGTTTTAGAAATGCAAATAAAATGGAAAAAATGTGTTAATATGTACTGTACTGAGCCAGTCTAGCATTTCCATAGCAACCTTTTCCTAGGTCCTGTGCAGGGAAAAAGGACCTGTTTAGCATGAATCTGTACAAAGGATCAAATCAATCTTTAGCTGGCTGTAACACACTGGAGACAAAAATCTGCCTGAGGTATGTTCCACGCTTTCCAAAAGCAGCATCTTTAGATGTGCAGTTATGACTGCCCATGACTGCTTATATTTTTTTATTGAATGTCTATGGGCTATGTTATAGAGGAGGTTAAATTAACTGATGGCATGGTCAGTTTTGGTGTTATAATTGAAAAATCTATGATAACGATCTAGCTTAGAAAAGAGGGTTACTAGCTTCCCAAGAAGGAAAATTAATGCAATAAAATCAAGTAAAAGACATGCTGCCTTACAGTGGGAGTTGTTTTAGTTATACCGATGGCAAAGAATCAATAAACAGAAGACACAGATACACGGAAACAATTATTCATTCAATATCAAGTAAATCTGTTGCACTTACCTCCGAGGAACATGAAACATTTTCCTGGAAAACTAACAAGCTTGATTTGAGACTACCATCATTCTCATATTCTACATGATTATCTGAAGTACATTTGTGGAAGAGTAAGGCTCTCAAATTCTTGATTGAGTCTGTGTTTGTGTACTGTTAATTACTCCACACTTTCTCTCCTGTCAAAAGATGATTACATTAACTTTTACTTACATATTAACTTATTATTTATATTATCTCAATATCCTGTATGGATTCTATACAAAAGCAGGAAAAAGTGTAACAGTTTTGAATCTGGAGTGTAAAAACTGATACAACATTGGCCATTTCCATCTGTATGTCTTAATCTCACAGTTGAGTCAGACAGATATACATCATTAGTTTCCCTTTATAGCTCATAATCGTTCAGAATTGGGCTAATATAACCATTTCCAAACTTCATTATAAAAATAATTCAATGAGTTCTGTCCTATGAGGACACCTAGTGAGGAATTCCATATAGAAACAGAATATAACTACTCCCACAACATACACTATGAACAAGCATTTTCATCAAATCTTTTATTGCACACATATTATTGTTATTACTTTTTGTGTTACAGGAGCTTCTAAAGACAGGCAGTAGTTGCAATAGGCTGCCTGTATGCTTTCCTATAGGTGTACAGAGAAATCTATGTCCCAAAATTTTACACTCTAAGGGAAAATTAGCTCGCACACTTTCATGAGCACTTATACAGTCTCTGGTAACATAACTTTAGAGCCTGTTTTAAATATTTATCCTGATATTATTCCTGTGACTACCACGGGGCCATGACTGTAGGCTTTCACTGGAGCAGGAGCCTTCTGGAGGGGCTCTCTAGAGAGGCAGGCAGTCGGCAATGGCTCTCCTTGCCGAAGACAGCTACTCCACACTCTCCTCTGCCAAGTGCAGCGAGCCGGCTACCAGCCAGGTGCATCTGGCACTGGGAGCACTGCACAGAGACACCCTGGACCAGCAGGGAAAACGCCTGAGATAGAGGGGAAGGGCTAAGGAGCAGGTCGCACACATTTCGCACAGACTGCACAAGACTTGACAAGTCTGTACTTACAGAGGGAAAGAAAATGACACCGAGAGCCAGAGCTTAATCCAGCAACCCTCTAAATTCAGTTAAGAACAAGATATGGTATAAAGGCAGGCTTTCTCTCCCTTGTTTTCTCTTTTTTTTCCAGGCAGAGTGATTCCCCAGGTCACTGCCATGCTTTAACCTGTACGTAGTATTTGAATCTGATTGTAATCACTGCTTGGTTTATTAGACTGAAAAGGAGAGGCATAAAAAACACTCAAAGTTTGCAGAGTTTTGATATATCATTCTGATGTTTGACCCTCTCTAGCTATAATATATGCAAGCTTTGTATCAGAAGCGCAACTGCAATCAACAAATTATCAGCTATAAAGTCCATTAGCTACAAAATATGCTGTAACATCTTAATGAAATTATAAAGGAAGGAAACATTTCAAATAAAGTCTGTTACATCGTGTATACTTGTAACATCGTAAAACTTGGAAGATTTGGAAGAATACCACATCCAGCCTCCAAAGACAAAATTTCATTCTATATAGTACATAAAAAAACATGTTTATTGAATTGTGTATACAACTGCACTTCCCTAAGGTTCTTTTTGCTCTCTGCAAAGGCAGTAACTCTTGTTGAAAGACTGCATATAAGAGAGACTGACACTCTTCTAAATTAGTAACGCCCCAAACACTATTTATAGCAGAAGTATTAATTGATAAGGTCTACAGTTTCCACCTAATTAGTGTTCCCCAAATCCTTACTAATATTTAAGAAGTTGACAGGTAATGCAACAAGCTTAATGAAAAACAGAAATCAGCTACAGAAGGAATTTTTGCTGCATCTTATGGCATGAACATAAGGAATTTTCCAAAATACCCGAAAATTCAGTGAAAGAAAGAACACAAATAAGATAATGCTTTGGGAAATTCCTTCATTCTGACCTGTGCTAAAGTTTTGCCAGCCTGCCCTCTTTGAGTCATCCAGACACATTTACACTTTCCTGAAACTTCCCATCTAGAAGTGGTAGCTCTGTCATTACAACTCTAAATCATCCCCTTATGTTAGTGGACCAAGCAGAGGACAAAGGAGTTAGTTTTATGTATTTTAAAAAGTTAATAAAGTATTGTTAGAGAAATATATTTCTTAATCTTTTGTGAAAGCCATTGACAGAATAAAGAATAACATGTATGTGTAAATAAGCAGGATTTAAGAATGGATATGAAAATTCTGAAAGCATAATTTTTTTTTAGCATATAAGCATTTAATATTAAATAGCACTTACTGAAATGATGGTCTGAAAATATTTTGGCAAACTTCAGAAGAAGCGACTTGATGCTGATTCAATTTATGTGATTATGTTAATCACAAAAAAATTGACATTTTGTGTTATTTGATGAGTTTATTTTGTAAAGAGCAACCTAAAATAAGCTTATTATCTGGTATTGTTTCTGCTCTAAGACTTTTTAAAGCTATCCACAGACATTCATAGTTACTTGAAAAAACTAACACTTGCTAAATGAAAAAATTTATTAAAAATGCTACAGAGGTACTTTTGGCATGAATCTTCATGACAGTAGTTATGCACAGTTGGACCACCCAGAAATATCGTAATATCATAGACCTTTAATGAAGTGAAAAGCAAACTTTAGAAAGAATGTCATAGAAAAAGTTAAATAATTCTGGTATCAATTCCAACATCCAGTGTCTGCACCCAGTTTACTAAAGGATGAAAAATCCCAATTGATTGTTGATTCTGCCCCTCACAAAGTCTATAGCACCTAAAAGGACCCTGACAGATTTGAACAGCTATCTAGGGCAAGAGTTTCTCACTCATCAAAATTAATGCCTCCTAAATGGCTTTGAAAAATTCACCCTTGACAGTCATTATACAAAATGCATAGTATACAGAGAGCTGCACATAAAAATGATAATGCCTTATTTTATTCTAATTGAAAGGTTAAAACATGACCTCTCATTTTACATAACATCATTTACAAAACTGTTATTTGATTAAAAGACTACTTAACATCATCTATGTCTAACTTAGTGTGTTTTAAATTTCCCAGAACAATAAATATGAAGATGAAATAAGTTGAATAATCAAGGAGTGCTTTCTGTCAGAACAGCCAAACCACTCTTACTACATCAGCTGATGCAGCTCAGGCTCTTGTTTTTCTTATTGTTTCTGACTTCATGGCATGGCCAGACATCCTCATCCAGACCCAGACAAGTTGAATTAAACCATTCCTGCCCTGGCTAATGTATCTTCTCAGCTGTGTTTGAAAAGGGGACATGGTGTGCCACCCTTAAGCTGTGCAAGTCAGAATGGTATAGCTGAAATGACTATGTTTACCTGAAACAGTGGAGGACATATGCTCCCACCATCTACTTCTACTGGTAAAGCTGTGAACACTTCCAATGCACCTCACAGGGTGAGGAGGGATGGTATCAGTTTTAAGCAACCCACTACTTTGGAAATGAAGCTGTTGTGCTGTTTTGGCAGGGACAGAGTTCATTTTCTTCATAGTTGCTACTATGGGCTGTGTTATGGATTTCTGCGGAAAACAGCATCAATAACACAGAGATGTTTTAGCTGCTGCTGAGCAGTGCTTACACAGAGTCGAGGCCTTTTCTGCTTCCCACACCACCCCACCAGTGAGTAGACTTGAGGGTGCACTAGAAGCTGGGAGGGGACACAGCTGGGACAGCTGACCCCAACAGACGACAGGGATATTTCATACAGTATGATGTCGTGTTCAGCATATAAACCTGGGGGAGGAAGAAGGAAAGGGGGGACGTTCAGAGTGATGGTGTCTGTCTTCCCGAGTAACAGTTATATGTGATGGAGCCCTGCTTTCCTGGAGATGGCTGAACACCTGCCTGCCAATGGGAAGCAGTGAATGAATTCATTGTTTTGCTTTGCTTGTGTGCACATCTTTTGCTTTACCTATCAAACCATCTTCATCTCAAACCATGAGTTTTCTCACTTCCCCTTCTGGTTCTCTCCCCCATCCCGGCAGGGGGGATTGACTGAGCAGCTGCATGGGGCTTAGCTTCTGGCTGGGGTTAAACCATGACATCTGTTTAGGTGAGTGGAGCTTAATTCAGGCACACTGCTTTGCAAATACACCTTTGATGTTTCCATATTAGTCTCAAATCTCTTTGCATGAGGCAGAATCAGCAGGGATCCCAGGGACTCTATGCAGACTTATGCACCCCATTCTTACAGTCAAAAGTTCTGGGAAGCACAGTGCGGGGAGGCTCTGCTTGGGGTGACTGAGATTAGCTGGGATTTCTAAAATCAGCCATGCCATCTCTCCGGTGGTGGTTTCCAAAGCCTCCCTGAAGCCTGTTTTTTCAACTTGCTCCCTCACAACACTGGGTCCAAGAGTTCACTAAAGCAGCTGTAGTCACACCACAGATCCAGCTTGTGCTAGTTGCTTCATCTGCCTTCACAATTCTCTTTGAGAGTACTGAGGAGCAGAGAAAAAGGAGATACTTGATATGGCTATAGAGGAGCCAGCCTACCTCTGGTGCAGCTTATGTTGCACTGGATCTGAACCAAGCTGTTGCAACACCACGGCTGCAGGAGGGTTTATTTGCTCAGTCCAAGGGTAGGCCTGAGCTGGCTATTTGTGTTTACTCCAGTGTCGTGGTTTAAGCACAGACTGCTTA
>NW_010110631.1:0-16228 GCF_000699245.1 Pterocles gutturalis
CAAACCATTCTGTGATTTTATGATTCTATTATTCTATAACACAAACATGGTTGGGGAGGAAATGATGACCAGATGTGGCTGTTGCTGGGACACAGGGCGTTGAGACAGTAAGAGAAAAAATACAGGGAAACATGTGGACGAAACTCCCAGGAAAGAAAAAGCATAGTGCAGGAGCTGCAAAGAGTCCCATCATTTTTGCTGGATAGTGGGGAAAAAGGACAAATGAAATTTCTGTTGAGATTGTGGTGGGATCAAAACTGCCTCCAGGGCCCTCTGGTTTTATTTCCCAATGGCTGTGGGACTCAGACTTACACCATTGCCCAGTGAGACTTTGAGGTGAGTCTTGCAGGCAAAGCTTGCAGGAGTGAACATCTCGAGAAGAAGAAAATAAGGGCAGAGACCTTCTGTCTTGCACTTGCCCTGCCAGCTCTGATGCTGAGAGGCAGCCTGCATCCAACACAGATTTTTCGAGTGTCTCTGGGCTTTGTCTGCCCTCCCTGCGGTCTCCAGAGATGTCTTCCAGACTGTGCTTGAAACATCCCAAGCTTTGTCACCAGGTTCAGGAAATTGTGCTCTATGTGACAAATCTGGTTTATCTTGAAATGGCAAATCAGATGGGACTGATGTGGTTTCTCTTGCAAATATTTCTCATATCACTGCCTGCCACTGCGATAACAGGAGGATCCGTGAGTCAGGTGGGGCCAAACAAACTGCAGAACATTTTGCTCTGCCATCTGTGCTAATGGGGTTAAAGATCATGTTTCTCTCTTTACATCCCCTATTCAATTCAAAACGTGAAATATCATCCATTCTTCTTCCTTCTTTTCATTTTCTTTCAAGTGGGAGAATGAAGAGGAAAGCTGGTCTCTGCCCCAGATTTTTGAATCCCTGCTATTGATTCTGACCTTGTGAAAATTACGCTAAGCTATCAACCACTATTGAAATAATCAATTTTCCCTTTTTGTTGTCCCTTTTGTTTCCACCTGTTTTCCATGTTTACTTGAATAGGTGGTGTCTTACTGCAGGGAAGCTATAGTGAAGGGATTACTGGCATTATGTCTGCAAGGCCTCGAAAATGATCATGAAATAGATAATTTTCAGCTCTTGTGGAAAAGAGTTTCACCACAGTTGGCTGAGAGTGTGACCTGCCCTGTCTTTTGCTGCTTCTATGCTGATTTTTCAAGCAAACCCTGAAAAAAAAAAAAAAGTAAGTTGTAATCATAATCTTAGGGAGAGTAGAAATTACTTATAAATGCTCTATTTTTGTCATGTTCCTTAAACCCTTTGATCCTTCCCATAGCCCCTTGATCCATCGCTACGTCATCACTTATTGAAAGCATTTTTTTTTATAGCCCACAGCTGGATTCTGGGTTATTTCAAAAATGTCTTTGCTTCCTGCACAGTGTGTTGGCTTTTCTTGAATAATCTAACTCCCACCCCCAATTATGTATTTTGGATTTTTTTTTTTTACATGGAGGAAAAACATTTAAACCCTAACTTCCTCCCTGAGCAGGCTACTTGCTCTGCTGACCCTGCACATCATGGCAGTCCCTTTGAAGCATTGAAGAGTTGAGTAAACTCCAGTTCTTCTTTTTCTTATACATATTTGTAACCCTGGAATGATGTCTTGGGTGAAAACGATGAGATATCTCTGATCACATCTGCAGTGTTGGCATCTATCAAATGAACCACTGATCTTGACATCCTTCCCAGCTCATGGAGGGAAATGGAAGTCCTTCTGGCTCATGGTTCATCTCATTCTCCAGCAGATGAGTCACCTACAAGGAGCTCCTACTTTCTCCTGTGAACACGAAGGGAGTGGTGAGTGACTAATGCAGACACAGATTATCAAAATTAAAGGAAATGAGTCCCTCTCGCAGTCAGGAAACAGAGAATTGGATTTTTTGTTGGTTGTGGGTATAGGCCCTGCTGGTATAAATCCCAGTTTTCCTGCCCAGGTTGGATGTATCAATCACTTAAAATACTTTCCAGATTTTCCTTGGAAGAAGCCACTGGGATGGTATTTCTGGATGTGTTACAAACACTGTAAGTGATTCTGCCATTCTGCTGTTCTTTTGAGGGTCTGGCATCTATCACCCCACTGACCGAAACCCTGATCAGGATTCCTGCCCTCAGGAGTGCCTGTACCCATATAAAGCATCTTCTTGTACACAAATGCAAAGATTTTTGTTAGCAAGTTGGGACGCACCTTCTGGGGTTAGACTGTACATCCCTTTCCTCCTCAGGTCAAAGGCACTGGGTTTGAGACAATGATCCTTACAGATCTCATGACACATCATATCTAGAAGGTCTGTTTGTGACATAGCACAAGCATCTCCTGGTTGCAGCAGCATGCTTTTTAGGATTTACTTTCTGGTGTCAAGACTCCTGTATTTTTATCCTCTCCATAGCATGAGTGAAAAGAAGGTCTTTGCTTGTTGTACTTGTCATAGAATCATAGAAACGTTTGAGGCGGAAGGGACCGTTAAAGATCATCTAGACCAACCCCCCTGCAATGATCAGGGGCATCTTCCACTAGATCAGGTTGCTCAGAGTCCCATCCAACCTGACCTTGAATGTTTCCAGGGATGAGACATCTACCACCTCTCTGTGCAACCTGTGCCAGTGCCTCACCACCCTCACTGTAAAAATTTTCCTCCTTATATCTAGTCTAATATCTAGTTTATCCAGAGGGTTTATGTTCCTGCTATCACACATCATATCTTAATGGATGAAATAAGCTGTGCCTAGGACTCAGGACTATGAGTGTGACCACATCACTTATTGATTCATATTAATATCGCTAGATTCAGAGCTCAGTTTTTTCAGCTGTTGACAGTCATGACAAATGTTTAACGCACCCCAGAAGGGACCAATCCTTTTACTGCACATCAGTGACTATTCACTGATCACAAAGGAATAATCATAGTTTATGCCCATGGAAAAGTGGAGGCACACAGCTTCCACTGACCTTCCCATTTCTCCCGACACACACGTGCCAATATCCATTCCTCTTTCCACCACAGCACTGGGGAAGCTTCTCACCTTTCACATGTGACATTCCCTGTGGTTACCCCATGGTGGACTGCTCCCAGCTCAGCCCACTTCATCCTTGAAAAATGCAGAGAATTTCTAAACAAACCAAGGAAAAAAATAGCCAACACATTGTGCAACATGGGGTTGTCTTAAGGCTCGAGATTCAGGATAAGAAAGTCATTGGAGATGGTCAAAGAAAACACTGACAATACCCTTCTACCACTGAAGAATTTGCTCATTGACATGTGTAGTGAACACAGAGGACAACTGATTTACGTATACTTTGCCTGCCCTCTGGTGGAGAATGGCTGCTGATTAATTGCATGCATATCTATATATTTATATATAATTGTATGCACATATACATATGTACGTATATATGTACGTGTATATGCATAAGCGTTGACACGTATGGCAGAAAATGCTTTAATCTGATTTGATCTTGAACCTGAATGTTGCAGATGGGAGTAGTTGTTAATTATTGTCATTGGCTGCAGCTGGTCTTTTTAATGCTGAAGATTTTCCACCTTGCTCTGATTGTGTTAACATTTAGTTCAGTTAAAATAATTCAGCATGAAACTAATAAAAGTATACCTAAATATTTGTTCCAGCTTAGAGAGAACAGTGAGCTCTTCATGTGTCCTTTCCTCTCTATAAATAAACTGTGCCAAAACCAGGTGAGCTGTACAAAATCAAAAGCAAAACATTTTTCCACGACCAGTTCTTACAGCAGGATGGTATAAAAATAACTGCCGCAGCATGGATGTGCTTTCTCCTACGCAATGCCAGTCTGAGTTAGCAGAAGGTCATTGAGAGAAAGGTGGCCCTGGGCTGAAAGCTTGGAGGAGATATATTTCTTCAACATCATATTTCCACTTATTCCCCCTTGTAGCTGCCAAGAGTTGCAGGATTTGCCATGCGGCTTTCCACACCTCCTACAAATGTGTCCACCACCTGGGCAGGAGACAGTGAGGATAAACGTGTTCAACATTGCAGGTCTCAGGACTTATATAAATATAAGAAGTATTGCCTAAACTTGGTGTTCCCAGTCTTTTCTCTTTGGGATGACCTATTACAGTGGGAAGGGCAGCAAAGGTGACTTCTCAGGCTCTATTCATGTTGATGGGATTTGTCTATGTCTAGAGGGAAATGAACCAGGGAAATCTCTTGTCTCAACATCTTCATTCACCACTCAGAATTTCCAGGTGAAATTAGTCTTTTCTCCTTTGGGAAAACAACCTTCAGCCTTGGATACCTTGAGATTTTCAAGCCCTTCTGTAGATTATTATCCCAATTTCACACTTACCTTGGACGTGTTTTGAAGCCATGCAAAGGGATGAGCACACCATGTCCCTGGTAGCCTTAGACAACATGGAGGTGGTGTCTGCAGTGTCCAAACCCAGCATTTATAGCACATTGTCCAGTGACTGTGGCAGTACTCATCTTCCTTTCTGTCTCATGGTTGCTCCATCTGAATCAGTGACTAGTTCCCAGGTGCTGGATTCAACTGCTGAATTGCTACCACTGGTGGTCCCTAGGCCAAGAAGCACCACCCCCAACAATCTCAGTGCATGTTCGAGGCCATGGATAGTCCCACTGTGTAGTTTGGGTGTTTGGGAGAGGAAGGCAGTTTGTTAGCTGGCTACAGTGCCAGGGGAGGGTGACAGACATGTGACATCTCTTTGTGCTTTTCCTTTTCTTAGGCCACAGAAGTTTCATGCAAGGTGCTTTGCTCCCAATGCTCAGGATCTCCTGATCTTCCAGATATGGAGGAATGATTTGCTGGAGACCTCTCAGGGTGTGAAACCTACTGTGCCACCACAGACGGAGGACTCCCCAGCTAGAAAGGTTCTTCACACAGTTCCTTTCCACCTTCTGCTGTCTGGACATATGTGGACAACAGTGTCTGAACATACAGCCAAGGCAGGTTCATCCCACCTAAAATGAAGACTTTTGTCTTCTAACCTCACCTGGTCTTGTATCTCCTGTTCCAGTCAACACACACCAGTGCTGGACAGTCTGCACCCTTCCTAGTGCTCATCCATCAGGACAAAGCTACAGTGGTAGGGGTAGAGAGGAAAAGGTTTTCAGGCTGGTCTCTCCTCTCCATAGGCCAAGAAGCAGCATTCACTGGGTCACCTTGCAGATTGGAACTGAGGCTTGGACCCACCATGGGTATCAGGGCATATTCCCTCTTGTCCCGACTGTGTTGCAGCCCTGACAGGTGCAGTCAACCAGAGCAACCTCGATGACATCTCTCCACGAATAAACTTTGGCACCTTATTTGGATAACCAACTGCAATTATTCCCGTTGGTGCTCTCTGTGTGATGATGGTGTTTGGGGAGTTAGAGTTATAGATTTGGCCAGGCAGACAATCACCCCTGCAGGGAGCCCACACAAGCAGGTTAAACAAAAGCTTTATTTCCACGTTGCATTCTTGGGACACAGTTCCAAGATTTCACAGATGATTCAAAACAAGGATTGGCAAGGAATCCTCTGCTCCTGTGATGCTTTCTTATTGCAAAGAGCCAAAGTCACAAAATACATGTTCAGAGCCAAGCCCGAACTTCCTTTAAAATCAGAAGTGTCAGATAAAGGTTTTTCAGGTTTATTGTTTAAAGCAATAATGCCCCAGAGCAAAGTAGTGTGAGTAGTTTCTACAACACCAGACTCTCAATCCATGGTTAAAAGCCCTCTGGTACTACAGCAGAAGAAACATTCAATAAGCCACGGTTATTAAAGCAGTTAATTGCAGTACATCTGCCATTGGACATTATTCTCTGCTACACAACGTTCGGACAGTGCACTGCTTCTTGTGAACAGAGACAAGAAGACTGGAGCTTCAGCCATGCCGAGTCTGCTTGCTGCCTTCTCTTCCTGCCCATAGTTTTCTGACTAGCATGGAGAAAGGTCAGATGGTTTCCTGCAGGATTTCAATATTTTGAAATGCTATTTTGGTTCCAGTTTTTGGATGAAAAAATAAATAAAGAAGGAAATTGGATGCGGAGGTTGGAGCTGAGACACCTACCTCCAGGGTTGCTTTGCAGCAAGAGGTTGGAATCGGTAACTGAGCCCAGCAGACGGGCAGCTAAGCTGTCTGGCAAACAGACTGTTAGAAAACCAGACCATTTTCCATTTGGAAATTGCAGAACATTTGCAACTTGGCAAACCCTACCAACAATAGAAAAAAATAGCTAATAAATGACTTCTGTTCAAGACCAACTGGAATTTAATGCATCATATTGTGGTTTTCATTTGGACATCATCTATGTAGATATAACATATTTCAACTTGGGTCCTTGGTGCTATATCGACTTTCCCTGAGCTTCTCTGCATATGTTAATGAAAAATGTTTCAGACATCTAGCTTTGTGAAAATTAGTGTATTTACTTTCAGAGTCTGTTGTACATTTTTTTTAACTCGCGCCTTCAGTCTTTGCTGCCTAGTTTGGCTCCCTAACTTGAGAAGAGATAGTGGCAAAAGGGGTATTTAATTCCTTTGAATTAAATTATTTAAATGTGTCAATGAAAGCAGTCAATAAAAGAGAACCAGCTGATATAATTTTTCTGGACTTTCAGGAGATCCTGTGCAGGAAAGGAGACTGTATCACACCAAGTAATGACAAAGTGAAGGGTAAATGTCACGGATCAAGACTGATGTGGAGGCAGAAAGCAAAGAGGAGAATTGCATGGTCAGGATTCATTGTGCAACAACTTTTGCAGGTGGTCCTCTCAGTCCCCCACTGGGTCCTGTGCTGTTTAGCAGAATTTAAAGGTGCTGAGAGATGTTGGCCAACAAAAGAAGGAGAACCAAGGGAGGCTGACATCTGTAGATACAATTAAGTCAGGAATGCAATGCAGTGCATTTTGGGAGGTCTGGTCCAACTCTGTGTGCTAACCCAACCTCCCCTTTCATCAAGCTCTCTGCATCCTACAGCACTGTCCCAACAAGCTGGCTCAGCAATCCCATAGCTCTTCATCAGGCGGAGTTTTGCCTGCAAGAGCTTTATCTACAGCCACCATTGCACATGGTTTCAGTGTGAGCGTGAAGAGTTGTAGTTCCTCTGCCTTCTCCCACCTATTTTTTTATTCAAATAATTATTTTTAATACAAAGGAGGTCAGTGATGAGAGTCACACCAGGACTTTGTGGCACGACTGAAGGGGAATGCAAGGATGCGTGGCTACAGCAGTAGGAAATCCCGAGCCCACCTTCACCAGTGATGCCCATGGACCTACATCCAGCTGATGACCACTGTTACAGTGTGTGAGTAGGTATGTGAAGGCAGGGTGAGGGTTTGCCTGTGCACAGGACCTTGCCAGACCGTGTTCTCGGTTGCGTGATGTCCCTGATGTCTCCCATGTGTTCAACAAAGGGACAAATCCATTGCTGGTGCGAGGGCAGATGGTTGCAAGGAAGGGAGGGCTCCTGCTGTAGTGACCACGGAGCTGTCCCTGACCTCACCACTGAAGGACATGTCCCTCCAACTCCAAGGTAAATAACCAGAGCTTCAGGGAAGGTGGATGTGCTGATGTTTTTTGCATGAGGATGTCAGGACAGAGACAACGTAGTTTCATGAGTTCTCAGAGGGGTAATGATTCAGAAGACTTACCCTCAGCCCTATTCCTGCCTTCACCCAGCTGCAGCCCCAAGCCCCAGAGAAGCACCTCAATATTTTCCAGTGCAAAATGTGCTGTGGAGGGTGATCTTGCCCCCTCCTCACTTTAGCATCCCCTGTCATGGGAAACTTTCCCAGATCTAAGTTCTTGCAGCTGTTTTGAAACCCATCCACACCGTGGATGCTCCATACCTTCCTTGGGTTCTTCTGCATCTCCTCATACCTCCTCTGGCCACCTGTCTTGTATTTTGAGATCTTTTTGGGATCCGCTTCTAAATTACTGAATAATGAAGTGAATATGTGATCAGGGGTCTCCACAGGTACCTTATCTGCACCGAGAGCTGAAAAGTAAGCTGAGATGAAGGTAAATATACAAACAAGAACAAGACTTTCTGGTGGAGGGATATGTCTCCAAGGAACTTTATTGGCATTTGGTTTTAATTCACTGTTAAAAATACTGTATGAAATATGATCTATATTCAGACAGTGCATATTGTGCATAAATACATCTACAGCTCTCAGAGGATTTGCACAATTACATTAAAATTCACTCTATAAAGTTAGTGGTAAAACCTTGGGCAATCACGTGGTAGGTTCCTGTTGATGGTGGTTTCTATCCGAGAGTGCTTCACTATCTGAGAGATCTGCCAAATGACTTGTCCACAATTACCTGAGATGTCTGCTGCGGAGCTACAAAATTCACATTTGCTGCTTCCAGTCCCCATCTTCCTCATTACAACATCCAAACACTAGTTTTAGGAGCAAAATAGCAAGAAAAGAGCCTGATACAGTAATCACAGTTAGCATGGGAAGAAATCTCATGAGTAAACCTAAACCTGTCTAAACAGAACAATGCCAGGAAAATATAAATATGTTTTATGGCTTTCTAGTGGCAGGGGTTATCACACTCAAGGATGAGTCCTTGGCCTTTTCCTGTTGAAATTAAGAGGAAAAAAATACCACTGGCTTCAAAGAGAATTAGGAATTGTCCTGGGATTACTAAAGTCATCAGTGATCAGAACTTCACTTCTCTGCTATGCTTTCCCACAGATTCACTATTTTATTTTTTTTAAATAAATTCAAAGAATGTTGTTTATTTTAGAAGACTACAGGCTGAAGAAAGAATCCAAAAACTGCGTGCAGAAGGGCAGATTGAAATCCTCTTGTTTAAACGGTCTTCATCTGGAAAATTCAGGTTTTGGCTAGCCAGCATTTACTTAAAATTGTCTCTTCTTTCACTAACAAAAACACACAGTCAAAAGATTATTTCTTACTGGTTATGAAATAAAAAACTGGGTACCCTGAAACTCAAATATATACGTATTTGTAAGTATGTGTAGATGCTGAAAAGGAGAATATATGCATAGTGTTAGATTGAAGATGCATGGGTTTTTTTCTCATGCATTTACAAATGTTTAATTTGGTATATAGCAGAAAGAGAAGGTTGCTGTCCCTCCTGCTCTCTGTCATATTACCAGCCAAATGGATCAACAGGAAGTTTTTCAGGGGGAAGTTGCTTCACAGATTTTATGTTTTCTGCTCATTTGTATCTTCCTTTACATCCATTTTGCCTGTGTGCTGGGAAGAACAAGTATTTTGGAGAGGGTTAGCCCATCTACACAAGCCAAGTGGCAGAGTTTCCAGACTTAGGGAGAAGGTCAGGGAGCCCAGCACCTCCTCTGAACTGGTGATGATATCCATGTGGGAGTGAGGTTCATCCAACTTGATTTGAGTCGTCCGTGATGTGGGTTTCTCCACCTGAGCTGATCAGTGCAGCTCCTGTTAGAGTCGATGGTAAGCACTTTTAGGGCATGGTTCATCTATCTGAATACAGACATCTAGGATGGGATTCACTTTCAGATTAAGACACCCAATTTTAAAGGTGTATCTCACTAAACATATCTGTCTAGTATTATTTCAGATCTTAGCGTCTGCTGTCCGGCCTCCAGCTTCCATTGCAAAAGGATCTGGTCCTGTGTCTTATTTATCAGCTCTGTCTGGATGTTGTAGGTACTCTAGGACATCCTAAATGGCATTAAGCACCTGTGTTTAGGAAGCTGAACTGTGTCACAGATATCTCCATTTGGATGTCTCTGCATGCACCAGGCTCCCATTGCTTGAATAGAGACCTTGCCAATAATGAAGTTTAGGGGTGACCGTGCAGGCCAGATGTAGGCACTCATTTTAGGCTTATTTATAGGGCTGTATTTAACGAGATGATTCGCCTTTTGCACATCATTGCGGGTATTTCTCTTCATTTGGAGGCCAGCCTTGACTACACATAGCCCTTTCCAAGGAAAACTCATCAATGCAACCCTCACTTGCATGGAAATACCACGCCAAGAGCAGAGGGGGAGATCATCTGCCCCCATAGAGACGATGTGCTTTCTGCCTGCCACCTCTTTCAATTCTCTTCAATGAAGATGTAAAGTCAGGTTCATTGAAGCCCCATCACTAGGTAACAGAACAGCACTGATCAATGTTTCTATCATGGGAAAATAATGGAAAAGACATGAATTATGCAGAAATTTTTTGATTTTAAACTCACACATGCACAGACCAATCCAGATGACATCCCTCCCTGGAGCTGTATATTAAGCTATATTTAGACAGAATTGCCTGGCCCATGTCTTTTCCATAGGACTTTATTCCTAAATTAATTTGCAAATAAATAGTGAGCATGGTGCAGGAGGTGAAAGCTTTCCTAAGCCCTGTTGGACAACTCAGGTTTTGGGTGAGCCAGATGTCTTTCAAAGGCCAACTTGTCCCACCTGGAATATCAACTCCCATCACAAAAAAAGCAAAAGCTCCTGTCGCAAAACCAGGTGCTGCAGAGTAAAATCTCATCGTTAAAGAACATCAATGAATTTCCCTTCCATTTTCACTTTTCAGATGTTTATACTCCAAACAGCCCTTACTCTGACAGTACACTTGTTTTATACTTGCTATGGTGAATTAGTTGTGAAAATAATATCTTCCTTAGCTTTGTGGAGCCTGGCTTGCCTGGTTTCATAAGGATATTTGCAATAACCAAAGAAGGTTTGGCGACTGGTTGCTGACTCTTATTTATCATCTGAATGATAAAAATTTGCTCTGGTTGCTCTGATGGGAAGAGTTCAAACTGAGCTGGAGAGAGGTCTCTCTGTTTTCCATGAGCACCTGCTGGTGGTAATATTGATTAAATTACATCTGCTGTTCTCTTCAGCCTTGCACAAGAGAGAACAATTCCCTGAAGTTTTTTAGAAGTCAGATGTTGAACAGGAGTGAAAAACATGGAAGAAGTGGCCAACGACAAAATTATTTGACCTTGATGAAGTGTGCTCTGTGAGAAGTGCCTTCAGGCCAAGTGCTGGCCCTTTGCAGAAAGGTATTTTTACCCTCTGGGAGGCTTACTTTGAAGACAAGTGCCTTTGAGACCACTTGGAGATTGGGAAGGAAAAAGAGCAATGTGTTTTAGGGTTTGTGCTGCTTAAGTGATGTATTTTTTCATTCCCTCAGCCCTACTTTTGCAGGAAAGAAAATTCATATCTTATTAGCATTACTCAGCTAAAGAAACTGCAGAATGCCACTCTCTGCATCTCAGTTTTCCAATATCTTGGCAGTCCATTTTCATCCTTCTTTGGGATAAAAAAGTGTAAAATGTTTTCGATATGATACGTGTGTGTGCATAAAGCAAAACAAAATGTCCTTCCAGTTGAGATCTGGAATTGCAAAGATGACATATTTTGACATTTTGAGCAGAATCACATTTTGGCATTTGGAGACAAATATTGATTCATACCAAACTGTTTCATTTCAAAATTGTCATTTCAGTTTGAAAATACCATTAAAATGGCATTTGCAGCTGAAATGTCAATTTAAAAGAAAATGTTCCACCTTAAACTGACACATAGGAATAAAACATTTTGATTCAAAATTTCCCCTTGTGGGGGAGTAAAAAATATTTTTTTCGTTGTTGTCAAAAACATTTTCTTCTGAATTGCACTGATTTTCATGAAACCAGAGTTTCCTTCAACAGTAACAACAAAATCTATTTCATGCATAACAGTTAAACCATTTTCGCACTTGGTATTATTGCCTGAATCCAGGCTCAAGGGCAGCCAGATGTGTTTATGCTGCCATGCAGACCTAGCTAAAATATACTTTGGGCTCATCTTTGGTGACAGATGCTGATGAAGAGCTGGCACCACCATCAACATCACTTTCCTCCCCAATGCACCCCTGCCAAAAATGCACACATACAGCTCTGAGCTGGTGCCCAGTTTCACAAGAGATGATGGTCAGGATTCATCTGCCTGCTCAGGTTCACTCTCTGCAAGAGCTAAGATGCTTCATCAATTATACTGCTTCTGGCTGAAAGGGAATTAAATGGAGGGTGTGAGCTCCTCTGCTGGGTTGGCTTCAAGGTGTCCATCCCGATCTTACTAGTTCTTTGCTGTGCTTTTCTCAGATTTCATCCTCTTCCATACTTATTGCAGCCTCCTCCATGCTCCCCAGCTCTTTCAAGGTTGCTTTTGTCAGTGTCCTCTTTGTGCCCCTCAGTACAGATTTGAGTTTCCTGGTCAACACATCTGGCCAGTTGTAGCTGAAAAACAGAGAAGAGAGGAGGAATTAGCAACTAAGGAATAGCCTTTAGTTTTGCATCATTTTGTATCAGACAAAGCAGAAATATTAGATATTCTCAAAGCCACCAAGAAGCATCAGGGAAGGGGGGATGTTGGTAGAGAACCGCAGGGATGTGGTGGTCCCTGGACACCGCACAACTGCTGGAGCTGTTGCATGGGGAAATGGGATACCTGGAGCTTTCATCCAAGGACATCCACTTTGAAAATGTAAATTACTTTTACACAGAAACAACCAGAGGGCTTCATCTGCTTATGAAAAATGTCCCTAACAGTGCGTCACAAGCCTGGTAAAGTGCCTAGGTGGCAATCATACAGATTCTCTGTTCATCAGCTGGATTTCTCTGGGTTTAAGGTCATTCACTGCCACCAACGAGAAATCTGAAGGTCCAGCTGCTCTGACAGCCCCATGATCCCATCAAGTCTAAGACAGGATGGGCAGAGAACCAGAAAGCCCTGACATCGGTCTCAGACCAAGGTGTGGTTTCACTGCCTTAGCCTGGCAGTTACTGAGAGATAAGCTCTGCTGAGTACCAGGACTTAAGAGCTGGGCTAACTGGGAGACTCCATCTAGATCCGGCCTGATAAACTGGTGTGATGGAGCTGAAGAGCATCATCTGCTATGATGCTCTATTTGTCCATGATGCCCAGGTTCTACCATCTGTCGGTGGGCACCGATTTGTGTGGTTTCAGACACAGAACAGACATCAAGGACTTGTACAAGGCCAGAAGCTGAGTGAATGGCAGGGTTTTAGGTCAATCTCAACTCTACAGCTGTCCTGTCCTACATAAAGCAACATATGAAATCAAATTTACAGCGTATAATAGAAGAAAATATAATTCCAGCTGTTGTAAACTGAAAAGAACCTAATTGTAACCCCTGCTAATAACACCGTTGTGATTATATAGATATTAAAAAGAAATAGTTGAGAAATTGTTGTGTATATACATATATATATTGTTTTAAATTGCACACACCGTTATTGTGTACAATGAACAAGCAATTACTTTCAAATAGAAATGTATGTGAAACTGGCTACATGAAGCAGGGATCCCAACAGTGTAAGATAAGAGGTCTTGAAAGAAGGGAATGAACTTTATTAGGCCTGAGGACTATTCACATTAATGGTTAGTTAAAAATATAGAATTGTTCAGCAAACTCATGAAACTGCCCTTAATGACAGCACAGGATGAGCTGTCACTAAAGTGTCTATAAAATCTAAATAAAGCATATACATATACTTTAAAGTATATATAGGACTACAGCAAAATAATCTAACAGCACTGGCACCAGAACCAGGTTTGCAGGGTTGACCACTCTGACACCCTGTACTGTAGCACTACATGCCTAATGCTTTTTTGTTATCATTCAAGGGAATTGTATTTTATTATTTGATCTAAGGTTCTGTAGATGGTCTGGTTACCTGTCCCTGACGACTGGATATTAAATCTGGATGCAACAAAAATAGAGGCAGGACCTCCAAACTCAGCACACGTCATGTTCCCTTCATTCTCACAGTCAGTGGGAGACCAAGGGCAGCCAAGAAAAAACAAGGGCAAAACCAGGAAAGGGACCTAAAGGCAAACTGCTGAATCTTAAGAAATCACAAATCTATCAACCCAATGCAATTTAGGATTAAGTGGAGGATCCACCCTGGAAGTTCATTCATTGAACTTTATAACTGTATGAGAAAGAGCTGATGGCCTTGTCAACGTTGATCACAAATGCTTTGCAACCACTAAGGAAAAAAGGAAAATAAATAGTGTTTAATTTTTTTTAGGCCTTTCTGGTGTTGGATGAAGAAGATATGCCTTCCAGTGTGTTGCTAATGTGGAGTAGAAGAAAGAGGGAAGAGAAGAAAGATACAATGGGTAAAAAAAAATCAATAGAAATGAGTGTTTGGTTTCTTCAGTTCTGCTTTTAATCTTTGGAGACATCATACAGGAAAAATCATCTGAGATTATCCCTGCAGTGGGCTGGAGGAGAAATAGCAAGCTGTGGTTATACATGTTTCTGTGTAGGTATGGGTTTCACCTTTGGAGACACAGAGATTCTTTACCAAAACCCTCTGTCCTGAATGAGGTTTCAGACTTCACTTTCAGATCTTAACGGCTGGTCAGCCACAGCTTGCTAGTCTATGGTTTGGCCAGCAAGAGGAGGTGATTTGGATGTTTACTGTATTTTCTGAACAAGAAAGAGCTTTGAGAGATCTCTTGTCACTGGGATGATGGGACAAGAGGTCAGAATAGAGGGAAGGGCAAAGTTCCGGGGAAAATAAAAAGGAGAGAAAATAAGTAAAAAACCTGAGCCTTAGTACTTTCGAGTGATCCTAGACTGATCCTACAGATACCACCACTATCTGTACACTTATGTATCTAATGGTCAGTGAAGAGCAATATAGGTGACACTCAGATGTATACACCATGGATCCCTCCATAATACAGAGGCTACCAACCACCTTGGGGTGAAATCTTGACTCCTTGAACTCCACATGGACTTACATGGGGTCTAAGTCTCATCTCTAAAGTGAGATCAATCTACGGATCACAGGGAGTCATTGACCTCTCTGTGGGACAGTTCTCTGCTGGGACTTGAAGGAAAGAGAGAAATGCTTTTCTCCATATCAGAAGCACTGTAAGATACTAGGGGTGGGCTACAGCTGCCTGAGGATACTCTCTAGAAGTATTTGAGATGCCACCATTTATCCTACGTGATCTTCAGCTGCTGTTACATCTGTCAGCCTTGCACAAGTGTCCCTGAGAACTGTGATGGATGCTCCGGGATGAATCCCACTTGCACGGGTGCGTTGGTAGGTCCAGGTTAAGATCCCACACCCTACTTCAGGAGAAAGGAGAAGGATCACTAGTGGTATAGCCAAGAGGTTTATTTCCAGGTAACTAGAGGTGCATTTTTGTTCCTCATGATTTGTTGCACATTTTTATCAAGATCCAGCCAGAACCATCACTTGTCTTCAAAAAAAGTTGTCCAGTAAGGACAATAGAGTCCACAGTCACACTTTCAAGGTTAAAGGATTTGCTTCCTGAGCATGTGGAGCAGAGTCTTGGCCTTCCTCTAGACTCCAGGCCAGATGGATACTCCAAAAGTATTGAAAAGAAGATCCCTGTCTTATCGCAGCAAGGACCCTGTGAGACTGTTAACATTTTACAGTCCCAGACTAATGGGACTATGAACTGGGTGAGTGGAATATAGATCACTACACCTCAGATCCTTGTGTAACGTTCCTTTATTGCTATCAAGGAAAAACAAGCTTGTTGATGGCATGGTCCCCTTCATCATAAATGTCTAAGATAGATCAGCTGGAAACATCCCTAAGCCACCAAGCAGGCACCTCAGATAAAGTGGCTGTTGAGGACATAATTGCCTCCTTTGAAAGCTTCATGCACACAAGAAGGATTGAACCAAGATGGCTGAAAAGCTCCAGATATAAATGTCTTATTGATTTTTCTGCTATTTCCCATGAATTGAGCCAAGTGGGGTAATGAGGACCTTCTGTTCTCTGTAATCTAGTCCTAATGAGCCTTGCTTCAGTGCAGAGGTCTATGTCTGTGGGTGATATATGTACAAAATGTTTTTGTATCAGTATATGTGCAGTTTTTGTCAAACAGGACAAACCCAAGGGAGAGATCCTCTTGGTCTCTGGCCTTGGACGAGTAGCTTCCACTCATAGGTGTAGATCAGCAGGGCAATCTTCTGTACCTTGGAGCTTATATTTAGCAGTGAGTGTTCACATATGGTAGTGCTTATGCAGATCTCTGCACAGTATGTCCCATATTTAATATTTTTTTTTAATTAGGAATTTCTGCCCAGCTCCTGGAACAAGGAGAGCCTCAGACAAAAATTTAAAAATCTCTTCAGGGAGATCAAGCAGCCTAGTAACACCCCCTGAATCTTTAAAAGTTGTGGCTGGGGAAGAGGAAAACAGACAAAAATT
>NW_010110631.1:16259-28392 GCF_000699245.1 Pterocles gutturalis
GAGAAAATTAGATGGAGCTTTAGTCTTCAGACTAATCCATCCACTTGGTACAGCATATCTTAGGTGTTGTAACCAGCCTATATCTAGGGCTGGTTACAAACACCTAAGATACACCAGCCTTGTTCTGGTAGCACCTATTTGATCAGGCACCTTGGTTCATGCTGTTATACTGCATGTAACTTCTGAATTCCAGCCAAATCATCCTAAATCCACATTTATTTCTTGTACCAGTAGGTACCATGGTGACGAATAACAGATCCCCATCCTGTTTCATGTCATGAGATACGGAATTACACTCGGCAAGAGATATGCATGACAGGAAAGCAAAAATAGACAATTTGGATTCTTCCAACCTTGAGCTCCAGCTTTATCTTTGTGTTTACCATGGACTCTGGTATCCCTGGCACAGTGCACATCGGCATCCAGGGGATCAATAATACACTGCAGGTAAACACAGCAATACTGTATGTCTATCAGGAATGAATGGGGTAACAGGTCATAAACTTTCTAGGGAATCACCCAACAAGGCTACTACTATCTTTAGACAGTTTTGCTGCTGTTCTGATCACCTTTTGATTCAAACACTTTACAAGAATAATACATATTTTTGACAAAAAAATCAAAAAGGCATGACACTAAAACCAGCAAAGTGCAGACAAAAACACATAAGCAGACACTAAATAGCAGAGCTACGTTGGGACTGTCCCAGAGCTACTACCTCAGATCTAGGCCCTTTTGCCAAGGAGTTTTTCAGCTTTCCTCCTTTTGAACTCTGCAATTTCTTCCGAGGGTAACCCATGAGCTCTAAACCTGCAGTGAACATGTAGGCCATTAGAGAAAGAACCGGTTCAGTTTCATCTGCAATAAAGAACAGACCGTAACGGAGACCGAGTGAAAGGTAAGGGTCTTCTGGTGCGAAAAAGGAAAATAAATATTGGGCCTGGTTCTGATTTTATTTATTCCCCTCTTGTATCACCTCAGGTTGACTTATTGCAAAGGGCGAGGTTAGCTAATTTAACTCAAAATGTCCCAAAATCAGGTGCCTGCTCTGAGACAGGCATCTTTTGTAATAGCCATGCACTTCCCGAGGACTCTTGGCGCATCTCAGACACTTCTGCCAGGAGGAGATGAACGATTTTGTTTATTGAGGAGCACAAATTAGATATCTATCATGGCTGTATCCTGAATCTATTAGACAAGATGAATCCTGTGTGAATTATTCCATTATTCCTCCAATCCTCCCCCTCATTCATCAAAGGGAAGAGCAGAACAAAACTGCTGTGAAGATCTTGCCTTTGGTCAGTTCAGCTCCTGTCTCAGTACCTTTTGGTCTTCCAGGGGTGTTGCTTTCAGAAACAGCTCTCAAAGCTAAATCCTATTCAACTGTCCCTAGAGAGAGCCCGTTTTCCCTGAAAGCTTATCACAAATTTATCAGCCTTTCCCAAGGGAGACTGGAGTCAAGTTTCAGCTCTTCTGTCAATTCTGTCCTACAAATGGGAACATCTAACCAAGCTGTCCTTCCATGCCTTACCAAAATCCTCAGCTCTGAGAACATGTTTCCTTTTTGTAGAAACACTGATCCCTGTTTGTAAACCCTCCCATGAGTGCTGGAGCCTTTAGAGTTGGGTCCCTCGGACAGAAAAGCCAGGAGGATATCATCCTGATGGGCTGGATGACAAGTGGCTTCTTCCAGGAATCTACAACTCAGGAGTAGGGACAGAGATGTCTCTATCTGAGCCAAATATCTTGGGCCCTCTGCTGAGCCAGTGGAGGGAAGCAGGCACCGCTGGACCACAGAGGGGGTTTGTCCCAAAACAGATGTCCCCTGTGGGGCAGAGAGCTGCACCTAGAAGCACCTATTTCTCTGCATTGACTCCAAAAGCTCCTAAGATGACTAGCTCAGATGGAGATGTCTATTCTACAGTAATAAGATGAAATCCTACCAGTTGGAGGGGGTAGAGGAATACTTTGTCTTCAGCCCCTTTATGCGAGCAGTAGCAAAATTCAACCACATGTGGGTAAGCATGAGGGGCTTGCTCTTTGAGCCCACCCATCAGGACTTCATCCACAGGGGAGTGCGGGAGGTTGCTGCCTGTTTCTGCACCATAGTGCAGCAGGTTGCGATCCACAGAAGGTGAAGACCTGACCAAGGTGTCTAGGGATCAAGCACAGTATCGGACTGCCTGAGCTCCATCTCCAAACACTGCTCATGAGTATCAAACACCTTCATCCATGGCACAATAACGAGAAGATCCAGTGCAAACTGCACTGACATCTCCTGAACTGACTGATGTCTGAGCAACTGGAGAGGGCTGATCCATCCCAATGTCTCACAAAACCCCTCTGTCTGAACTCAGCTGTTAGATTCCCAAGGTCTTCCCTTCCCACCATCTTGTTTCCCAAGCCAGCGGGAGAAAATCTTTAAGGTCCTGCACCCGAGCTCCCTGGACAGTTAAGGAATTTGCCTTCTCTTTTCTGAATATGGTGTGTTACAATTATTTTTTTCTGAGCAGTGAAAACACAAATCACTGGCTTGAACCTTAGGCAGCCAGTACAGCCTCTAGTTCCCAGTTACAGGAGGAAAGGCTCAGACATGTAGACTCTGGAGCATCTAAAAGGGCATCTTTATGACTTGGCCACCCTGTGCCCTTTGGTGAGAACAACTGCAGCTCAAATTGCCTTGAGCCCTCAGTCATACAGATGCAGACATAGCCTCCTCTGCCCTCCTTTCTCTCTCTTTGTTATCCCCACCTTGCACAAACCCATATACTGGAGCAACGTCTGCTCTATCACAAGGCTCAGGGATCCTGGGCAGCCCATTCCATCTCAGCTCTGTGGTCCTGCTCCAACCAGCCCTGGAGCCCTTTCACCGCCTGCTTCCCACCCACTTTTCTCTTTAAACCAGTCAGGATTGTCTCTGGGGTTACTTGTTTCTGAGATGGTTTATTTTATTTTAACCCATATTTCATCATTCTCCTGTTTTTTTCTTATTTTAAATGGCTGGTGGCTTTGTGGAAACAGTTGGCTGGGGAGCAAAGGAGCCTAAAAGCAGCTCTGAGGTGGTTTCTCCTTGGTGCTCCCCCTCTTGTCCCTCAGCACTTTTGGGCTGCTGAGTAACAAGAAAGCCTGTTTAGATGGCATGAGTGAGGGCAGCATCCCCTGATGGGATAGAAATCTCACCTGCCCAGCCCATGCAGCACCTGAAACATCACAAAAATGCTCCTAGACACAAGATGGCTCCCATTCAGGCAGCTCAGATCACTCGTCCCTGGGCTTCCCTCTGCTTCTCTTTTCAAGGGAAGCATGGGCAGATCCAGGGAGAAACATCCTCAAATGAATTCCTGCAGCCAGGACCTGCCCTAGACCCTGCTGATTGCTGCCCTCCCTCTGTCCCTCTGGAAAAACATCCTTCAAAAGGACCTTCACCTCCCAGCCTGTCTGGCCCGGGAGAAACTACTGGGCACTACTGAACACACCTCAGCCATGCCTGAGGCCATACCTGCAAGCCCAAATATGATCCACAAAGCCAGACAGGTCCTGAGCACAGTTTCAGAATTGCCTTTCTCTAAATCCGTAGAAATATCCATGGAAGAAAGGGTAATGCCTTGAATCACATCTTCCAGCCAAACGATGCTGCTACCTGACTTTGCTTCCTTTCTGAACGCTGCATTTAGGGTTTCTTGCTATTTGCAATAATTCTCTAATCTAATATTCCAGCCAATTCTTCCAGAAACCTCAGCTCACTCAAAAAGAGTTTTTTAAAATATATCATCTGGAGAAACCACGTTCCAAGTCAGAGAGCCTTGTTCAAAGGGAGATGAGTCACTGGATTTCATTCCCTTTCTACCCTCAATCAGGTTTCAGAGAAAAATTCTTTCTCACCTGGATTGTGCCATAGCCATGACCAGAACATTCCTTTTTCTTACTTTTGCTGCTGTATTAGAGGTTCAGAAATAATTTGAAAAGAAAGCATTGATTGTGAAGCAAATAGCATCTATCCTGACATTGCGTGATCAAGCCTATGAGGCAGAGGATGCTTTGATTTCCCCAACTAACTCTTGTTATATGCTATATAACATTTATTTATTAAAAGTTGTGATGCTGTTGTATAATTCCAGCTATATAAGGACAACAAAATTTTTTTGCTGTTGTTTGCTCCACAAGTTCTTGCATTTATTATTTAAAAGTGCATTGGGTGAAATCCTTCGAATAGGAGCCTGAATGGAAATCCTTTCACTTATCCCCCCAGAGAAACACAACAACAGCAACAACAAGAACAGTAGAGACTCTCTACTGGTCCTCTTCCATCATGCCAGAGTGCCTCAACATAGACAAAGCAACGAGAGCTTTGTATTGGGTAGAAGCAGCAGCCACATTGTCCTAATGTGTGCCTTTTTCCTGGCTTGTAAAAAAGTGTTTCTCATTTGGTGCTGGGAGATGAGTTCTTTGAGCATCCTTCACTGTTTCTCATCCATTTCATCTTCAAACAAGGATCTCGGTGCTTTCTCCGGGGTTGATCCTCATGTATGTGAGGATGGGACAGCCCAAAATGTCCCTCCTATCCCTGTTTGCATCTTCAGTTTTTAGGGATTTCTTGCTTCAGGTTGTACTTATCATTGTGGATGGTGGTGGGCTAGATGCTTTGTCAGCCCTTTTGGACTTAGGACCTACTGCATGATTTCATACAAGAGAAGAGATCTGGGTTTGACAACAAAAACACAAAACTCTCATATGTCCTTTGTGAACACTGGGTTCATGCTTAAGAAACCTTGATAGGACCCCTTGATAGGACCCCTTGATAGGTTTCTTTCATTGCTGAATTTTGCTTTTTTTCCCCAGTTAACTTTCCATAGCTAATTTAAAATAGTGTTAGAAAAAGAAAGTCCCTAGATAGAGCTACCTCCTGGGATAGAGATCTCCTGCTGCTTGAAAGCACTGTGATCAGTACCAGAGGAAAAGATTTTTGCAACAGGACGGAAAAAGTTGGAAAGTCAGAAGACTGAGTATGTCACTCACCTCCCTCGAACTGCAAGTTAACATGATCCTGGCTCTTGGGCTTTTTCCTCTGAATTCCATTAGCCATTGAATTTTGCCTAGTGTTTAGATGTTTTTTCAGTGCTTTGCCAAATGCATCTGTGATATAGCCTAGGTCAGCCTTGTATCTGCTAGATTTTTATAACCTTATGTCTTTTCTGCTATTTTGGACAAGAGGAAGTTCCACCAGTCCCAGAGCATCACAGGATGCCAACGTCCAATATCCCACATTTTATACACTAGCAACTTTGTGCTTTTTCCATGGCTGTTCTTCAGCGCCCAACCTAGTCTACTGGTGCACCATCAGAGAAACCTCACAGCCTACCTTTAAGCCTATCTGACTGTGAAATCTCCAAAAAATATCTATTCTGCAGGTAGGCTGCTGCTTGACTGCTCAGCATGCTCCTTTTTGCTATCTCATCATCTTGTTACACATTCTCTATGTCCACCCATCTGCCAGGGAAGGTGTAGAAATTTGCCTTGGAGCAAGAAAAGGACTAAGGAGCCTATTGAACTGCCTGCCCTGTTCTATGTGATGCAAAGTTAACCTAAAGCTCCCATGTAAAGCAGGTAAAAATGAGATTGGACCAGACACAGAAAGAAGGAAGTTATCTTTCAAAAAGGAAAAATTATCTGGGACAGGAGCCAGCACTGCAATCTGGACTTTAAACTTGCACTTTCCGTGTGTCCTGGGACTACTACTGGACCTCCACCCTATTTAATAAAAAAGCATATTGAAGGGATTCCTTACTTGATTCCCAGCAAGCTTTTTGCTTCTGAAAACAGATATACAGACCCTGAGCAGGTTGAGCTAAGGTTAATTTTAAGAACAGCCTTTTAGTTCATTTGATTTTATGCACGGTTGGAAGAAAGTAGGGCTGGTAAGAAGCATATTAGGTCTGTTAATTGAGCTACTATTCTTCTTAATTAAAAGGCTTTGTGTCCTGTGTGAGCTATGTCACCCACTGCACCTGGGTTTTAAGAGTAAATAAATTTATCTGAACATCCTTAAACAACTGTAAATGCATGAAAGCCTAGTGCAGACAACGGAAATCAATAAGCATTTTCCAACTAATGCCTCCAATAAGTCTGTAATGGGAATTAAACAGAGAGGTTGATGTATATCAATTAAATTCAAATTATGTAGGTGCAACAATTGTTCCTTTGTTAGTCATTTGGTGGTGGCTTGAGGTTTGTAACTAGAAAATCAAATGCATTCTCCCAGCAATTTCAGCAATACCAAAAGGGGTTGTTATCAGCATTTTACTGGATCATTAGTATTAACCCAATCACATAATTAAAAGTTCTTCCACATTTTCAAGTTTGCTGAAGTTTGGTTTCTAACCTGCATATAAACTCACCTTTATAAGGTCAGGGACCATTCTTCGGGTCTAGGGTGCCAAGACTACTGCACACATAGTAGGATAATGAACCTTGATTTGTCCCTAGATAACTATGAACAGCTCTATGAGCTACTTGATCATAGATCTGCCCAGGACTGCCTACCACAGCTGGAAAATTGTCAAGAAAACCTCCTGCCAAGGACTGTGCTTATGGCTTTGGTGGGCTGATGGGTTTTAGACCATGGGAAATAATAGGAAGTTACGCATTTTTTTAATGTTGTCTGCTGTCTTTTCGATAAACCACCGCAGTGAAAGCCTGAAATACTCCATATTTCAAGGGCTATGACTTGTCATATCAGCAAGAAACATGGAAGATGGTCCAAGGGCTGGAGCGCCTCCCATCCGAGGACAGGCTGAGAGTTGGGCTTGTTCAGCCTGGAGAAGAGAAGGCTCCGGGGGAGACCTTCCAGCACCTTCCAGTACTTAAAGGGGACCTACAGGAAAGATGGGGAGGGACTCTTTTACCAGGGAGTGTAGCAATAGGAAAAGGGATAACGGTTTTAAGCTTAAGGAGAGCAGATTTAGATTAGATATTATGAAGAAATTTTTTCCTGTGGGGGTGGTGAGGCAGTGGCCCAGGGTGCCCAGAGAAGCTGTGGGTGCCCCATCCCTGGAGGGGTTCAAGGCCAGGCTGGATGAGGCTTTGAGCAACCTGGGCTAGTGGGAGGTGTCCCTGCCCATGGCAGGGGGATTGGAACTTGATGATCTTTAAGGTCCCTTCCAACCCAAACCATTCTGTGATTCTATGGAAGCTGAAGGTTACTTCATTGAAGCAAAACCCCTTTCCTTGATGTTTAACACTTAATGAGTGTGATTCCCTGTGGTGGTCTAAGTCAAGAGCTCAGACAGCAAGCCAAACTATGGACTGAGAGTCTCCAGCACACCTCTCAGAAGAGGTTGCTAGCTTTGATGAGCCATGAGGAATGAAGTGATGAGGAACGTGTCCCTTCCTCATATGAATAGGAGGAGAAAATCTGCTGTCGCTGCCCACTGGTCTGACCAGATATGAGCGGCTGTGTTGGTCAAGACCTCATGGAAAGGGAAGACCTAAAGAGAAGATGAGTTGTTTCAGGGCAGAGTGAAAAGATGAGTAGAAGAGGACTTTGTTCAGCATCTCCTTCCTCAACACAAAAGCCTACAGATGAGGAAATTCCTACAGAAGTATATCAGGCAGTGTTTTGAAAGCACAATTTTGGCCAACATAGAGACATAACAGAGAAACAACTTTCAACCTCTCATAAACTGCCATAAAATTGAATAGTCAAGATAAGGTTGGAAAAATAGGACACCATGTCTGACACTTGTCTGATAATAGCACAGCCTGTGCATGAGGCGGCTCTCCAAACATTTGCTTTGCTTGAATATCCAGTTACTTCTTTCTGCCATTTGACTTCTATGGGGTATAGCTTTCATTTTGACCCTTCACTAGGACAGATTCAGTTTCATATAACTTTGCTTTTTCCTTTGATTAATTTCACATTTGTTCAACTGCAACATGATGATTTATGGGGACACAAAACCTGCAAAAGAACACTGAAGATCAGGGCCTTGGGGCAAGAGCAGAAGATCACCCTCCTTCTCTGCAGTGCTACTGGTGGATTCTTCTGAGGTTAGACAAGGATGCTCAAGATCCCCTGATCCTAGGTACGTGGGAAAAATTTTTGCCTCCTCTCATTGTCCCCCTGGACCTGATGTATTTTCTGTCATTTAGAATCCATGTTTAGAAACAGCTTGGGCCTGCATAAGTCTGACTTTGACACACATGACCGGAGGACAGGCTCTTTGAGGACTATGGAAAGAACCTCAACAGTCAACAGAGGCCCTAACACATGACTTTTAGATGGTTAAACCAGGATGAGAAGAACCTACTCTCAAGGTAGAGGTCTTGGTGCTTCTTTGGTTGCATGGTAAGCCAATACACCTTGCTAATCCGGCAAACCTCCTCCAAGTTTCATATTTCCCATAAACAATGCGTCATTGTTATCAACACACATTATTCAATAGCTCATTTCCATCAAGTATTAACAATAAAGTGCCTCCAAGCCTAAGAAATTTTGTCCCTCAAAATTATCTTCCAGTAACCTTCCGTTTTCCACCCTGACGGGCACCCAAATAACTCAAAAGTTGTGGCCCAAAATATTGTTAATTCCATGCTACTCCAAGAAAGCTCTGGGAGGGCTCTAAGCACATGGACTGCCCAGTATGGAACTGCCCAAGTAGTTGACCATTATCTTCAAAGAGAGATTAAAACTGTCTTCATTTTACTTGGAGGAAATGAGGTAAAACTTAGAACAAGATTGCTCAGGGGAAGTCAGAGTCAAAATAAAACCAGACCCTGTTTGCTGTCAGACGTCTATCTCTGATCTAGTCACTGTAGGACCTCTTTACAGTCAACAAAACAGGCATCTTGCAAGGGGAATTCATCTGCTAATACAGACATCCAAGCAGGCCAGTAAAATCAGACCCCTGAGCGTATATTTCTCTTTGTTGACTATAAACGGGGTCAAGGTTGACTAGCTTTGACGTGGGTGACTACACTGTTCTTGTCAAAGAAATCCCACTCCTGGTTTTTATGTCCTGACCACAACATCCTTTCCAGGCATATGACAGTTGAGCAGGGAGTACTCTGTTTGCAAAGTCAGGCATTGCAAAGCTACAAAACTGCTTAATGAATTTCAAGTGCTCAGTCCCTGCTCACTACCACTTGTATGGAGGCAACATCATTAAGTATTTAATTACAATTAAATTTTTGCAATGCCATGTCTCTTTATTGTTCTGTTTGAACGAGCAGTGCTCCAGGGAAGAAACATGTTTATATGGTGAATGAGGATGGTGTTTTCTGCAGGAGTCTGATGGAAGGAGAGAAAAATCTGAGTGTCACCCATACAGTAATGACACCAGAGTTATGAAAATGTCCCTACCTGTGTGTCCCCTGTATGCACACAGAGTAGGAAGGAGATTCAGGAAGGAACTCCCTGGTGTTCCATCTCCAAGGGACTATAGGGGGGAAGCAGCAAGTTTCCATACCACTTCTTGGAAACTGTGATTAAGGAGAGGAGTTGAGGAAACCGCATCACTTCTGAGTCCCAGTACTATGCCTGAAAATGTAAGTCACCTAAGGAAAACGATGCAGACTTTGCAAACAGGTACCATGGAAAGACAACTACTCATCCTGTGAACTCCAGCAAGGACCTTTTAATGAATGTATTGCACTGTGACAAAGCCACACTTACCCTGACTTTACTTCAGGAGGTTTAGGTAAGGGCTTCAGAAAGCCTTTTTTCCCAACTAGCCAGTATGTGTCTTCTATTCCTTTACCCTAAAATAAAAACAAAAATACAGATAAAGAGCAGCTTTCTGAACACCCTCTGCTCAATACTTCCTCACTGGGTTTCTAAGGGCTTCATATATATATTCAGAAATGGAGCATGGCTGGAAATCTTGGTCTCTCCTTCACAATCGTTCAGGGATGATTTGAATTTCACTGCCCTAAAAGAAAAGGCCTTGTTCCAATTGTCATCTACAAATGACCCTCATTGAGTTGGGTCGTTGAAAGAACACAGCTTAACAGAAATGAGAAACTACAGGATGTCTAATCGTCTTATTTGGCAGCACCAACATCATTAATTGAGAGATTTTACAACTGGTGCTGGGCTGAGTATCAGAATAATCCTGTCCTCTTCCACCACTGATGACTGAGCTTTTAAGGTGAGATGCACCTGATGAAATGTAAGCATCCATATCAGAGTCAATCACCCTTGACTGGAGATGTGGAGGTAAACAGACATTTCTAGGGCAACATTCATCTTCACATAACCTGGACCCTGAAATTAAGTCAAGTTAATAATTTCCTAAAGTGCCAATTGATCTCCACGAACTATGTAAAGGTTTCTTTCCATTGACTAAACCTGGAATAATTACCTCAGATCTCCATTTCCAGACACATGAACTCATGTGAGATGATTCCACTTGTCATGAAAGGTTGTTGAGGGACCTGAGGCTGTTATCCAGACCTCTTACTGCAGGTGTTTAAGGCAAGCAAAGCTTCTGCCTCTGCCTGTTGACTATGTAAGGGGAGAAGTGATGTTTTGAATTATTTGCTGTTGTCTTTTTTGGACACTCTGAAAAGTAGCAGCTTCTGTCAAGGGTGGACTAAACAGAGGCCCAAATAAATACTTAGATCCAGCACACACAGCTGATTTTTCGATCCCATGGTCCTTCAGGAATTACCTCATGTACTGAAACAACTGATGGGGACAATTTGGGAAGGATCCAGCAGAAGACTGGTGGATGAAGGCCAAACAAGAGCTTAATCTGAAAATTCCTTAAGCAAGAAGATTCCCCTGTGAAGCATTTCACACAGCCCTGGCCTTCTTACCTTCAGTTCTGTTTTTCCCCTGGGTACAATTTCATAGCCTTCATTTAGACTCCGAAGCGTATCCACTGTACTTTGGCTGACATGGATTCTGTAAGCTGGGAACGGAAAGCAAAACAGCTGGATCACTGTACTGCACAAACACACACTGTGAATTCCCCACTGCTTCCTACTGGCATGGAAAAATGCTCCAAGGCATGCAGGTGTGGGGCTGGTGTAGGTGTTGGGCTGGTGTAGGTGTGGGGTGCTCTTCTACGTAGAGTATGATGCTGATGGATGGATCCTTCCAGGTAGGTCTGTAATGAGCATAGGGTGAGAGGAGATCCATGCTGGGGACTTCCTGGAGACACCAAACACTAAGTGTGGAATCCAGATCTTAAATAAAGATAGTAAGTGATTCTCCAGCAACATTACTAACTCAAAAAAAGCCATCTTTAATATCTATTGCCACAGCATAAGTAGGCAGGAAGAAAGAAATGAAAAGTATCCAATGGTCCTGCTCCCGACACCCAGCATCATTCGAAAGTTGGGATGAAGAGGAAGACACGTTTTGCAAGGGGATATAATGAGAGTGTGGCTGTTCATCTAGATCCACCTGGGTTTTTCAGTAATTGATTCCATCCAGAGCTGCCATTAAGTCTATGAACAAAAAGGCCAAGGTGGAGATCTTTATCAAATTCTTATATCTTCCAGCTTGTTTTACAGTCATTTCTGGACCTCACTGAAATTTGTTGTTGTTCTGTCGGTGTGAACAAGCCAGGGAATGTTTCTAAAACATTTTCCCCCAACATAGTTTTCTGTGTTGTTGTTTTTGTTGAGCTTTTGTTTCAAATGTGTCAATCACACTCCCTTCCGCCTTGAAGGATGGGGATGAGCCAATTAAATATTTTTTTTAAATAATCAGAAAGAAGAAAATAATTTCAAATATGCAGAAGAAGACCACACAGCTTTGAGCTACATTTCCTGAGACACTAACCTACAATCTTCTTATTACTGTGTATCTATGTAGATTTCTGGTAAGGTGTAACGATGCTCTTGTATCTGCAGTGCTCCTGCTGTCTCCAGTCACAGTGGGACTTTGTACTTCCAAGGGTCTAAAACTTGAGAATCTTCAAATATCTGTCTTGCCATCAGAAATACGCTGTCAAAGTATTTCCTCCTTTCCACTGCTTTCCAAATGCAATACACGTCTCTTAAAATAAACCAGCCATAATCACAAGAAAGGCAATTTTCCTTAATTAATGATTAGCCTAATTGTTAGTGATAATTAGTCTCATCAAAATCACTGGAGCTCACAAATGTGAGGATTGTAGGAAAGAGT
>NW_010110631.1:28423-29662 GCF_000699245.1 Pterocles gutturalis
GTGACATATATACTGTAACATATTTCTAGCAGGGCAAAAACTTGAGGTTTTAGCATTAAATACTGCAGGCTTCATGTAGCTTGTAAACTAGCCATAATGGGTAAATTCTAAGAGCTGTTGAAAATATCAAAAAGGAGACTTCCAGCCATAGGACAGTAAGAACCAGATAAGAGATGGCAATGTTTTACCTACCACAACTAGATTGTGTTTTATAACTGGACGCCTCAGGAAAATAAAGAACAAGAACTTGAGGGGAAAATAGCATGAACATCAACCCATCAAGAAAGGCACCAAGAAAACCCAACAAGGAAGGGAAACTTAAGGATTTTGTTAGGACTTGACAACACTTGTTTGTGGAGCTGTTATTGCTGATAAATGAAGCCATCTCAAATGATGCCCTTCATGTTGCAAGACATCATTGCCTGCGGTCTGCTTTTCTCTTCTGCATGATGGAAGCAGTGCTCACATGTGCTTCAACCTTTGCCTTGTACTGCCCGTGACAGGTAAGTGCATTATGTTATTGTGCAAGAACAGCTCTGAATTCAGGGTCCTCAGCACTGACTGAAAGCAAGATCCAACCCATGTAGGAGAAGTCCAGGGCAAAATTCATGTTAATTTTGGTTGAGGTGTCCAAGGCCAGGCTGGATGAGGCTTTGAGCAGCCTGGGCTAGTGGGAGGTGTCCCTGCCCATGGCAGGGGGTGGAACTAAATGATCTTTAAGGTCTCTTCCAACCCAAACCATTTCATGATTCTATGAGTCTAGGATGAACCATAGCTGAAAGGCGGGGCCTTAAAGGCTGATCTATGATGGCAAAGCTGATGACCTCCCCTCCAGGCTACTTTGAATTTTGACATTTGACTTGCCCCTTCCTTCAGTGGTGATTCAGTTGCAATGCTTATAACTAAAGATGCACATTTCCTTGTCTCTCTTGAGAAGTTTGTCAACCACCCACTCCAGGGACTGCCCCAAATACTCACGCAGGCCTGTGGACTCCATTCGTGATGCTGTGTTCACTGTGTCTCCGAAGAGGCAGTACCGTGGCATGGTAAGCCCCACCACGCCTGCCACACAAGGCCCTGAAAGACATGACATCTGTATAACGAAGATGGTCCAAGGGCTGGAGCAGCTCCCGTGCGAGGGCAGGCTGAGAGAGTTGGGGGTGTGCAGCCTGGAGAAGAGAAGGCTCCGGGGAGACCTTCCAGCACCTTCCAGTGCTGAAAGGGGGCTACAGGAGAGAT
>NW_010110631.1:29894-61938 GCF_000699245.1 Pterocles gutturalis
GGGGTGGAACGAGATGAGCTTTAAGGTCCCTTCCAACCCAAACCATTCCATGATTCTGTGATTTTATGATAACCTGGAAGGTATTGCACAAATGGAGGGGTCTGCTGACAAACAAATCTCATACTCTCCTCTGATATTCAAAAAAACACTTGTGAATAAAGGATTTTTAAAGATCTCATTGGTACTGGTGCTTGCTACAAGCAATCAAAAATTAAGTATTGCTTTGGATTGCACCTTGGTGTTTTATGCATGAGAAAGGTCTTGTGTGGTTGGACCTCAGTTCACCAGCATCTGGGAAAAATCTGTTCAGAGTTCAAGGGAACTCAAGGACTATTGCAATCTCTTTTTAAAAAGTCATCTCTGACCTCCTTTTCCATCTGAGAAAAGTTCAGATCCTGTGACATGACCTGTGTCTCAGTAAAACAGGATTGAAAAATCAGCCTTGGAAGTCCAGAGATGCTGGCAGCACGCTGGACCACCCTGTGTCCCTTCCTTGGAAAGGAAGACATCATTAGCTCGCCTGTCTAGCCAAAAGCTGTTTATTTTTCCTCTCTCTCATTCTTTAGATGAGATCCACTCCCTTCCAAAGTAGCTCCCAAAGAACCGGTGCCAAGTTCTCGGGGAAAGGTATGTGTGCAGGATTCACATGAACATGCACACACAGAGATAAAAAGTGTGACAGCCAGAGAGCACAGACAACTGTCAGTCATCTGGGGCACTTGGGTTAGCTAATGTTTGGACTGTGCTCTGAAGGTTGAGATGTGAAATTTCATCACCCACAATTTAAGCTAGCTTGCAAAATAAATGTAAAAACAAAAACAAAAAAAAAAAAAGAAAAAGGAAAAAAGAAAAAAGAAAAAAGAAATAATTAAAAAATAAAAAAGAAAAAAGAAAAAAGAAAGAAGAAAAAAGAAAAAAGAAAAAAGAAAGAAGAAAAAAGAAAAAAGAAATAAAAAAAAAAAAAAAAAAAAAAAAAAGAAAAAAAAAAAAAAAAAGAAAAAAAAGAGAATGCTCTCAGCAAAAGAAGGAGGTGTGGGGCTTCCTGGCGCTTCCTGCCTTTTTATGCATTGGATGCATCTATCTCATATGTCTTTCCAGGCTCTGCCTGCCTTTTCAGTTTCATGATGATGTTTCTGGGTTACAATTTAGGAAAGCTGACATATAGGAAATATTTTCCCATGTCAGGTTACAAGAGATGTGAATATAGTACGTCATCAACAGTATCAGAAATGATGCTATAGATAAGGTTTTTAATAATATAATATAAGTTGTAGGTTAATGTGCTGTTTTTAAAATAATAATAATAATGATAATAATAGTAGCCAAATTTAGAAGTAATCAGTTACTTATATAAGGACAATATAATTATTACTGTGATTTTAGCCTTCTTAGTTACAGAAACTGATTCTTCATATAGTTTTCAGATATATTTTAAGGACAATGAAACTCCATAGCTGAAAGTTATGGGGAACTTTCCAAGAACTCCTCTTGCTGTGACCTCCGAAAAGTTGTTGCTGTGGGGTCAAAGTAACAGGATTTTAATATAATTTTTGAAAGATGCAAACTGAGGTATGAGATTTTGACTCCTGCCTAACGAAGCATCACTCGCTTAAAGATTAAAAAAAAAGAGAGGAAGAGTGGTTCATACCAAAAATGTTACAAGGACTGAAACAGCATGTCTGGATCAAACACAGCATGCAGGGACTGCTGGAGATCAGGAAAAGCTGATTCAATGGTGTGGGTTTTTTTACAGCCAATGTGCTGTGCAACCTTGGAGAAGACACTGCCCCTCAGAATCTCTTCTAATTTAATTCCCATCTGTATCAGCACTCGTTAATTTGGTTCAAGCTCTTCAGGAGAAGAGCTATATCCACTAGAGGAGGTTTTTTCAGGGTGTAGTCTATAGGCACTTCTACAGCACAACTGTAAAAACATTGTTGATACTACTGGGTCAAGGTCCTGACGCTTACCAAATGGGTTCTTAATGTGTACACACTAATGTGGCGTTTACATAAAAAAGGTCTTGTTGGAGATATTTTAATTAATGTTTCAACAACAGCTTTCCCTGAGAACACACCAAGTCACACAGCATCACCTCTCTTCATCTCGTGGTGGTGACATGACAGCGGTACTCAGAAATCTCAGTAAGGATCAAATCTCCTTCTGTAACAGATGTTGCAAGGGCACAAAAAAAGTGGTTCTTGTCAAAAAAAATAGCCCTCACTGGGGAGGATCTGATTCAAAGCACAAATATAGCTCCTACTGTAGTCAGTGGAGGCCAAGTCAACATAGTCAAGTGGGCCATGAGAGCCCCTCCGCTCCTGCACTCGAACAGCTCTCCAGGGTCCATGTATCTGTCCACCAGATCTCCACCGACCACAAAACGAGCGCAGGCTCCCCACCACTCCTGGAAACACCTCTGTGGGTGCCTAAATGTAGGTTTCCTACTCAGTCAGTGCAATCCTCCAATCACTTCTGCAAAGCTCACAGTCTAGGAGAGGCAAGATTTTCAGGGTGAGGCACCATCTTTCTAGAGCACTGCTCTTAAGCCTGCCCTCCTGTTGCAGAAAGTCATTCAAAACCAACCCTAGAGTGTAAGCGTGGCCAAAGGACTTCTCCATGTTGAAAGCATCCAAGAGTTAATTCACTCGCTGCCTGTGTGTGTTCCCCTTGTCTAGACAGCCTCAGCAACAGCCTAACAAAAACTTTCAGCAGAAAAAAATCTCCCACAGTAACAAGTTTCAGAGGAAACCAGAGATCCTGTGATGGAACGTTATGGCCGAGTTGTTTAATTACACAGGTTCTCTGGTTTGTTTTGCAATGGCGCTTTGCCAGGGCTTGCAGGGCCAGTTAATGAGCCGAGCTGACTACGACTCTGCAAATACCATCACTGGTGCCGCAGGGGTTAATAAGCTCCACTGAAGAACAGGGCTGCCTGCCAGAGAGCCTGACTGATAAACAGATCCTCTTCAGTCTCCATGGAAAAGCTTGTCTTCTCACCACCGCTCTCCTCGGCCATCCAGCCCCAGCACAGGCACGGCCAGTGTGGAAACCGCTGAGTCAGCAGAGTTTTTCTGGACAGGCAGTCAAGTTGAGAGAGGAGAGCCAAGGCTCAAGGGTGCATGTAAATCATGGAAGAAACTGAAGACTAAACACTGGTCTTCTTGTCCTCCTCACCTTACCCATGTGTTGCTACAAGTGGACCATGGGCATGGGCCAGCACAAGTTCTCAGGGTTGCTGCTCTCCGTTGAGGCTGGAGGGACATGGTCAGCCCATGTCCAAATGCCATTTACTGCTTTTTCAGAAGGGGATAATGAACTCTTCTTGGCACTTGGTTTTTCCAGAGAGCAGCAGGCCTGCAAAACTAGTGGTCACACCCGTTTTCCATCCTTTCCAGGGCAGTGAAAGTGTTAGCCAAGCCCTCCTCTCCCCCAAGTGCTTCCTCAATGCTTTCATGATGCTGGTGATTCCCTCTTCATGCTTCTTTCCTCAGGAGAAATGGGGTCTAGGGTTAACCAAACTCTGCTGTCAGCTCAGTGGCTTGGAGGGCTGGTTTGCTTTGGAACATGCATTTCTCTCTGCTCCCATGACAGTAGGACATTGCCAGATCTGTGCAAAACAAGATCTGGTTTCTGCTTCCTTAGAAAGGAAACACCAATTCCTCCCCCTCTTCCTCTCACACCCTACAAAACAGCTTAATGCAACACCACTTTTCAGATCAGAGTTCATAAAAACAAGAAAAAATGTAACTACCCCCCATGCACATCACCTAGAGATAGATTTTTGGCTGAGTGCATTGAAGAGGTGTTGCAGAACTGCTGTCAACAGGCAGCAGCAGTTGTTGCACACCAAAGTCCCCCTTTCCATGTTGAAAATGTGCTGCTGGTGCTCCAGAGACTTCTGCTCGGGGCAAGACCAGCTGGGCTCATAGTCCCATCTAATTTCTGCTAGAGTATAAAACCCACAGTGCTCCTGCAATCATTCCTTAACACTTTAGACTTCTGGGAAGGGCCACTCAGACCCCTGATCTGCAAAGAAAACAGTAGGGAGATAAGTTTTCCAAGATAACCCCAGAAGAATAAGTGATACGGTCTAGGAGATATGAAATATTGATTTTAGCTCTGCTCAAGTTCTTGGGATATTCTGGGTGAGATCCTTCTTTTTCTCTGCTCTTTTTTCCCTATGTGTACACCAGAGACCAGGATACTGAGTTCTGTAAAACACTTGCATGCCAAAGCTGCAAAAATCTGGGCATTATCAGATAGGCAGAAGGATAAAAAACCCTCTGTAATACTGGGTGAGACTCCTGGACAACCTTATTCATTATTCAGCTTCACGCAATGGGCAGTACCCTGTACTTTAGAGGAAGATGCAAGAAGTCTGGTGACAAACAATTGGGAAAAATTTCTTAATGGATGACTGTGGTATAAAGTGATGAAGGTTCATATCTTTTCAAAAAATATTGATTCTGTGATAACAGCAGATGACTTTTCCTTGATTTGTAATCCCAGTCATAATTGGGTTATATGATGATTGCTATCCTACTGTTGGTTTTGTTTTATTTCATTCTGAAAATACACTTTCTATGAAAAAAATAACTTATTTTCTTTTTAAACAAGCCAATTTTCTGTTCATTGAATAGACTATGACTCCTGTATTAGAGATAATTTCCTTTCTTTATAACACGCATTTTTATAGCTTTATCACATATTCCTCCAGTTATGTCCTACCTGTAATAAATCTCCCCAACCTTTTTCATTCTTTCACTCTGTATGCCTGTTTTTTGGTGCTTTTTCATCTCAGAACAGAGTTACAAAGATGTCTCCCTGTCACAGAGGTGAAAATCCTATGGCATATAAAAGAGCCACCCTTACAACAAAACCCTTGTGACTAAAGTTTCTGATGTAGTTCCTGACTGCGACAAAATAAAAAATTTCTCCTCCTGATGGTGCTAAGCCATTTTCCTCCTTGGGGTTTTTTTTTTTTCTATTTTATGCCCTTGTTTCTATGAAAGATTTTAAAGCATCTTCTGAGGGTTCTTGTTTTGGGGCAGGCAGGGAGAAATCATTCAAAGCTGGAAATACAATTGCAAAGGTATTATTTGATGTTCAGGCACAGGCAAGGGCAGCTGCCTACCTGTGTGCAGCCCGATTCGTATCCGGAGGGGGATTTCTGGCATGTGTCTCATTTTGAACGTTCCCACCGAGCTGAGGATGTCCAGGGACATGTTGGCTATCTCAGCGGCGTGCTTGTTTCCGTTCCGTTTCGGGAGTCCTGAGGCAACCATGTAGGCATCACCGATTGTCTCCACCTGGCAAATACCATGGCATTAATAAATAAATAAATTGAAAAATATGGGAAAGAGCAGTAGAATAACACTACAGGAGTGTTTGACCCAGGCACGCCTTGATCCTCAAGCCCAGGTGCTCCTCACCTTGTAAACATCATGGTTTCCAAGAACAGCATCAAACAGTGTGTAGAGGTCATTTAGAAGGTCAACTACTTCAATGGGTTCACTGAGGGCTGAAATGGTTGTGAAGCCCACGATGTCACTGAAGTAGATAGTCACCTGGTCAAAATACTCCGGCTCCACGGTGCCACCAGTCTTGAGGGCTTCTGCCACTGATCTGAAATCACAACACAAGCAAAGATGACAGGGCACAAACCCATCTTGTAGGGCATGCCCAAGAGCTCAGAAAGTCTTGTCCTACTGTGGTCTAAAGATCTTCCAACAAATAGAAGGATCTACACGACTGTTACAATAATTTCTTACTACAATAGTTTCTTACTTTGATTGGGAGGTGCTTGCCAAAATTGGAGGTCAGCTCTGCAAACTCACTGAGTTCTGGGAAACATTTTTGTCCAGTCTAGTTAGGTAGTGCCAATGGGCTTTGTTACCATCTAAAGAACCAGTACTTACGGAGGGAGCATTTGTGACAGCAGTTTTTCTGTCTTCTGTTTTTCGATCTCTAGCTCTTCGGTCCGCTCCCTGATTAAATCTTCCAGGTTGCTCGAATACTGCTCAAGCATCCTGAGCATTGAGTCAATGATATTGGTCTTTTTCCCTTTGTTGATGGTTTTGAACTGGAAAATCAAACTAGAGAGTTATTTCTCCATCTCATTACACCATTGGAGCACTCTAAATTTGGAAAGGAACAAAAACCAAACATTTTTGAAGGGACAATGCTGAAGACTGTCTCTGTCAGTGGCAAAACATGAAAAATAAAGATAAACTAGAGGGTGAATTTGCATTACTAATGATGGAAGCTGTGCAGGATCACATTGCTCCTCTATGAACTGTCAGTGAGGGTTAAGTGAAACACCACCGTCCACGAGTTGGGAACATGCGTGTGAATTGGTACGGAGTCCTATCATGCTGCAAATTTACATCCTCATTTATCCCATGACTAAGCTTTAGGGTAATTTGCAACCCTTTGCATTCGGAGGTGCAAATTTCAGCACACTGGCAGCACTTATAACCTGTTTATATCTTACTGGTTTTTAATCCGCCTTTGCACACTTGCATGTATGTGTACTGCCATGCCCACCTCCAGCCCCTCATTGAGTTGTGCTCTCTCCTCTTGACCTGAAGCTGAGCCTTTGGACTGTTTGGATAATTTGTGGCTTCAGATGCTGCCCCTAGGCTCAGCACTGGAGTCACATGGGCGTAAAATTAATCACAGCTTCATAGAACCAAAAGGTGAAAATTATGGATGTTGATTTACCTAGTTTGACCTTATAGGAACGTAGGAACAGTATTGCTGGATCAGACAAGGGGTTTATTTTGCCAGTACCTGTCCCTGAGACTGGGCACTAACAGATGTCTGGGAAAGCTGTTCAAACAGGGCTCAGGTACAGTCATATTTCCCTGGGATACGCTCCCAGCTTCCACCAATCTGCAGTTTGAAGACATCCTATGCCAAATGCTGTATCTTTGTGTTTAACAGCCTTTGGTGAATTTTCCTTTTAATTTAATCACCTTTTAAATACTTTAGAAGATCAAAAAACATATTGATCTGAAGGTGCTATTCTAATTTACAGGTCTTTGATCTCCATGAGACCATCCGTGCAGACACAGTGCAAATGTGAAGACACCAAGCCCACGTCCAGCCTGCTTCACACCTCACGTGGCGGTGCCATCACAGCCCGAGTTCAGGACAAGGTGCAAGCCAGCACAGGCCTGACCAACAAAACCAAATATCTAGACACCATGAACCACAAAAAACTGCAATAACCTTGCAAAGGCAAGACTAGAGCTCTGGGACTGCTTCTAAGGGCTGACTTAAATTAAAAAAACAGACTTTCCGGCCAAGTACAAACAAAGGATTGCACCTGCTGGTCTATTCACTGACCTTATGAAATACCTCCTCAAAGGTTGGACGTCGTTCGGGGGCTTCACCCCAGCATTGCTTCATTACCTGGATGCACTCCAGGGGGGCCAGCTCAGGGGCTATGGTTGGGCGGCACAGGGGAGGGGGCTTCTTCACTTTCTTTATAATTTCTGTGACAAAGAGAAGAAACACACAGTGAGATGAAGAGTCTTGGTGGGGACAAAGGACACAGACCTTTTCACCTGTTCCTTGCTCACTCCTTCAGCCATCACCATTATTTCTCACCACCCAAAGGCTGTGTCAATGAACCTGGGGGTTTCTGCTTCCCTCTGCCAGGAGTGTCTTGGAGGATTTAAAAGATAAGAGACACATCTGCCTTCTTGTCCCTGGAAAACCAGGTGATGAGCAATAAAGTGGATGGATGGGGGAAGGTTGTGTTACAGATGGATGTGTGAACCCACAGGATGGTATTTAATGAAATTGCCTCTTACTCCTTCCATTAGGATCATGGGAGCAGAGGGTCATGGCCAAGCCCAGACTGGAAGGATATCGGCCTCTGATGCTTCATCATTAACTGGGAACCAGTAGATAGGAGGTTGATGGGAATGGAGACAGTGGAAAGTATTTTAAGGAGGAGAGTTTGGGTTCAAAACAACATCTGGGAAGGGAGTCCCCATTCAGAGGTGAGATAAGACTAATAAGGAACTGGGCTTGGGCTTTGAGACCCTGAGGAGTCAGTCCTTGAATCTACAGTTTTTAGATAAAACGGCCCTACAGTGAAGGAGTGGGACTGGGGGTTTCGTTGGCAGCTGAAGCATGGAGGGGAGAGTGCGATGTCTGAACCCAACTTTGACTTCAGTTGAGGTATTTCTTGGTAAGAATACCCTGGAGGAAATGTTTTGTGGGTTTGGTTGGGGGTTTTTGGTTTTTTTTGTTTGTGTTGGTTTTTTTGTTGTTGATGTTGGGTTTTTTGTTTTGTTTTGGGTTTTTTTTTGTTTTTTGTTTTTTGGGTTTTTTTTACTCAAAGTGATGGTACTTGAAGGTTTCATCTTGCGTAGTGCAGAGCAGTCGTCTGCAGTAAAAACCACCCTCTTTCTGGCAGGAGCCCTGCATTTCCACAGCTGTTACTGTGAGTACCCAAAGCTTTTCAGTGTTGACAGTTTACTTTAAAACTCTTTGGCTCATCCCACCAGTCTCCACCAAATGAACTGCACAAAGCACCTGGCCCAAATATTTCCAGGGGCAGCCAAGGGGAAATGACTTCCCCAGACGGTTTTAAAGTTCACACCACGAGTGAAAGCTCCTTGAGGATTAGGACACAATGAGTAGAAATTCATCATTTTATCAAGTCAGGAAACTGGAATGCACTACGCGCAACATTTGCAGGAGGTTTCTCATGGGGACTAGGTGGGGGGACACCTGCTAATTACATCATAGGTTACATCATAAGTACAGCTTTGAATTACAAAGCAGATTACATCATAATCATCATTGTCTTGCATTGTTGCATTACCTTGGGGCTCAGCAAGGTCAGAGCTCCATTTTTCCAAGCACTGAACTAGCAGATACTGGATGGTCGTACCCCACTTGGTCACTGTCCAGCTTCAAATGTGTCAAGAATGGGCTTTCACTGAAATCAGATCTTTTTGGACTGTGTTCACCTCCTCCTTGTTCAGGTTCTTGTGACCTGACCCTGACTGCAGTGCGTTTGTTCTTCCTATGCATGCACAGCACAGTTTGAATTAACGAGAGCTGCACCATGAGCAGTTCCTAAGGAGTTCACCTATTTGCTATTTCTGATACAAGCCGCTCTCAGTATGTCACCGGGGTCGTGATGTATCGCTCTGATCTCTGCTGAAGGCAGAGAACCTCTTTAAATGGGGAAATAATTAAGGAAAAATAAATGGGCAGATGGACAATACAGAATGCTAGCGAGAGGTCCAGCTCAAAAATCTCAACCCCCATGACATACAAGAAAGGGACAATGAGTGGGAAGCAAAGGAGCTTCCAACCTATGGAGATTCTGCCATCGGATGCCACCCCACACCATGATAAAAGTTAAAGTTTTGACAGGAAACTGGAGGTGCTGCAGGGGTCTGACTGCTGGCCAGCTCTGAAGCATCTTGGGGAGTACCCAGAGCCCCATCCCCATTGATATCAGGGATAAGTCATGTACCAAGGCTGAGATCAGAACTATGCATTTTGATGTTTATTATGGATGTTTTGCTGAAAACAGCCTTTTGTCACTCAGAAAGGTCATGAGTTTGGGACATTATTTCCATATTTTCATACCCAAGGGGTTTGACCAGATGTTTTATGAGCGCTCTGTGTAAATTCCTAAAAATGCACTGAAATAGTTGCCTACCTTCCGCTGAGAGTTCTGACATGCAGTATGGTGGACCCCGAACAACCACTTCTTGTAGGATGATTGCAAAGCTGTAAATGTCCCCTTTGAAGGTGCCTTTTCTGCACATGTCTGGGTCCCTCAGTAACTCAGGAGCTGTCCAGAGCAATTCTAAAAAATTCAAGAGCATCATGTTTCTTACATTTGAGCTCAGACTACTGCAAATTAAGTGCTTAAATTAACACTTTATTTCAGCTATTAGAGGAAAGGTTGGAACATACTTTATTTACTGGATCAATTCTTCTATTTCTTGTGATGTGTTAGAAATCCTAAACTTCCATCCTGACAAAATTTTGAATTTTTCAAATTTCACTCCACCTTTTAAAAAAATATTGCTATACCAACAATTTATATCCTATAACACCAGACCTGAATTTCAACATGAGAAGACTTCTCACCTTTGCCAAAAGATTTAACACCTCCTTTTTTTTGTTTTAAAATATCACTCAGACAAAATGTTGGCGCTGAAGTATGGATTTCTTGTTGCTCTTTTAAAAACCAATAGTTAATAAAATACCTTCTGTAGTAGTTCTTAAGGTGAAACCAGTTTCCATAAAAGCAGTTTGTGGCAGTCTGAAGTATGATCAATCTTTATAATCCTATAGTTCAAGTGATGAAAGACACAGTTAAACATACTCAGCCTCACCAAGAAATTAATCTTCTCCAAACTGGGATATTTGTAGCCTGATACGTGTTCCTTCTGGATAACGGGAATAAGGAATATTTCAGCTACTGCAATATGTAGAACTTTGTAAGGAAGGAGAAGGTCTTCTGGAAACTGCCCTATCTGAGACACTGGAAATGTTTAGGAACCACAGATCCCTCCTGTGACAGAGGGATCAAAGCACTACATGCTGCTTGAAAACAGGTTTCAAGAATAAACAGGGATACCAGAGGAACCCCAAGGCAATGACCAGGTGAAAGAAATCCAGTCAAAGTCTCCAAACCTGGTCCCGTGAGATGCTGTCCCTAAGGTGGTGGGAATGTCATGTGGCAGCCTCTGGTGACTGGCATGTAGAGGAACTATTTCAAAGAGACCTGTATCATCTTCTGTTTCCAATGGCTTAGTTTTACAAAACAAGGCTCTTTGCATTTGAGTTAACCTAAAACTTCAAATATAGGGTTGAAGGTAAGGATGTGAAGCCAGTTCCACTGGTCACAGAAATTCAAGATCGATCAGATTTCAGGGGCACTTAAATCCTTCTCCAGCTCCAACAAGCTTAAGTTCTGTCACTGCTTACAGTAAAATCTTTTTTCCTTACCATGACACTCTGCTATTCGCTTCACTTTCAGGAAGTCTGAAAAAACTTTGCTTATGCTTTCCTGGAACAACTTTGCGTTGTATGCAGCTAACTAGATATGAGTTTGAGCACATAAATCCTTATGTGGCCGCTGGCCTGCAATTACATTAGGACAAGTGCCTGTTAAATCAATGGAAAAAATATTTTAAAAAAAAACATTTCCTTATGGCACCTACCTTCTGGAGGTGGCTGAATGTATGGGCACTTCTGTGCTTCTAAGAGCTCGTTATAACCATAATCAGTGATCTTCAACACAAACCGGCCATCCACAACACAGTTACGTGACTTGAGACGCCCGTGAGCAAAATCTCGGTGATGCAAATACCTAATTCCCTATGAAAAACAGAAAAGATTGAGGTTGGTTCCTTAAGATTTATATTATCCATCAGCATTCAGAGACACCAAGACAAATTGTCACCCTAGATGGCATCAAATGCAGCATTGACTCTATGTCAAATGCAGTGTTGATGAGCCCAAGAAACTATGAGAAAAGTTCAGAAATGGATTAGGAACAAGAATTGGGCTAGATGCACCCTAAACTTCTACTGGAAAGGACTGGCACATTTAGGAACAGTCAGTTGTCTCCCTCTGTAGCCCTAGGACTCACTGCACTTAGAAGTTGACCTTTTAGACAAGGTTAAGAAGGTAGACACAAGTGGTACCCAACGGTTAGGTCAAGGGAAGCCATTAAGAGCCTGATGCCCTCACTCAGTTCCCTCAAGGAGGATCAGCAGGTGGGTCATGGGCTGTAGGAATTGGTAGTTCACCATTAGGGAATGAAAAGGCATGGGACATGATTGGGAGTGTGCGTGAACACTCTTCTAAAGTGACTGTATCTGTAGCCATCCTGTGACAGGGGATGCCTATGGTTTGGTTCTATGCTGGATGCATTTATTTTCAAAGAAAGGGCCTTTAGAAGGTATGGATTTGTCACCAAATCCATTGTTCTAGGTGATCAGTTTTAACCTGCTGAGTGGATGTAATCCTGTTACTCCAAACAGTGCTTCTCTCAGATGGTAACAGAACAGGAGTAAGAGGTCTCCATTAACGATCCCACATACCGGTATAATTATATTCATGTTGGTTTTCTCTACATTACTATAAAAATCATGAACTCCTGGGTTAAATCAATATAAAAGTCACATGCATGTCATGTCTCAGCGGGAGCAATGGATTTACTTTAATTAGATCCATCACAAGAGACGACTTGAACATCCAATCCAGTTTCATATCCTCGTTTCTCAGCAAGTCCTCCAGGCTTCCTCGGGAGCAATATTCTGTCACTATGGCAAAGATGCCACAGTCAGAGAAAAAGCCCAGGAACAGATTCACATTTTCATGACGCAGATCTTTCATCTGAAACAAGACAGTGAATCACAGCGAGACCACAGTCAGCCAGACACATCTGCTCGGCAGCTTCTTTATATCGTTAGATGTTCTTACCATTCCTGCACTTCCAAACAGCCTTTCACACAAGGATGGGGAAGCAAACAACCTCTTTGCTGCTTACTTTCAGCTATCCTACGCTCTTTTTAAGCTTTGCTTTTCTTAGTCTATCCATTAAGACAAAGAAAACAAAATAGCAAAAGCAAACTGAATAAGAATTTGTTTTTCTTTAGACAAGCTGGGTTGGATCTTTTACTAGGACAAAATGGCTTCACTGGGGTAAATTCATGTCAGCATGTGGAGTCTTGCTCCAGCTCTGGTCTGATCTGGAAAGCAACAGTGTGCTTGGAGGATCCAAAGTCATCCATCAATGCTGTCTTTGGAGACATGCCCTGGTAAATTTGTTATATTTATATGCATGAAAATGCCACTCCTATGTCAGCAGTAGCTGCCAACAACTAATCTCCTTAAATTTGGAAAATAAATGTGTCTGCTTGCCATTTAGTAATAATAATAAAACGGAAGAATAAAAGTAAACTTCTAACAGGCATCTTAGCTGGAGACGCAAAGCAAATCCCAGAGAAATGCACAATCGTGTCTGCACCACACTGTCAGGCAGTTAACAAATAACACATGAAGAGAGCTACCAGCGCAGCACCCTGCCCTGACACAGGCAGGGATGATTTCCTCCAAACCACTCAGCCTTGGCAGACAAGGTCGCTCAGAGGAGTCATTGTACATTCAGCATTGCACCGGCTTTGAAGGGTCAGGTCCAGGGCGGGGTTTTGCAATCTGCTGACTGGCACATGGGTCATCGGTAAGTTTGTCAGATGCAATCGTGCATGGTCCATTCCAACAGATTTCACGGGGCAACGCTCATTGACAACCATCACGTGATTCAGTGGATAAACAGGAGACAAGGAGAATAAAAATTCCCTGCAGTCACGAAGGTCCCCTGAGCAACCTTCCCTCCACATGCCCATCCCCGGTTCCTACCTTCCTCAAGATGCTGGTGCAACCATCACATGTGATTCAATGGATAAACAGGAGACAAGGAGAATAAAAATTCCCTGCAGTCACAAAGGTCCCCTGAGCAACCTTCCCTCCACATGCCCATCCCCGGTTCCTACCTTCCTCAAGATGCTGGTGGAGCTTTGCCGCAGATGGTGAACTGCTCCCGTCTCAAATTTTTTCAGCCACACCCAGTCTCCCTGTCCACGATACAGGTGGGTGAATGATAGAGCAAGTCTCTGAGCAGCAGCTAACATTGTGACCTAGGTCTGGATTCCTGATCCTTGACTTTGAAAGTGATATGGGATTTTAATTTTTCTTGGCAGTAGGTTCTCTCTATATTGCACCTGAATAAGACTATCTACAGGAACCCCTCAAAAAATGGGGGAGGCAAGACCTTTGCCTGGATCAGAGCCTCATACTTGGAGAGTATCAGTATCTGATAAACAATGATAAATTGATTCCAAGTTATTTTGCTCCTTTTCAGGAAAAATTGCCATATCATTTTTTTCAAAAAGCTGTGTTTTTAGGAAAGAACTGATGGATGGGATGACTTTTCTTGCTCACTGCCTCTGTTTAAACTCCATACAATCCTATTGGCACAGAGGGGAATTTAATAACCTTTATTCTGTATACTTGGATCCTGTCTTGTAAGAAAGGTCCTTATTAGAAATGTCACCGCCTAAAGGCTCTGTCTTGTAAGAAAGATTCTTCACTGTGCCTTTAGGCAGTGACATCTCTAACAGGGACCAGACCTGTCAATGCTACATCCAGATGTCAAATGCCACCACTCAACATGACTCCAAGTGTTGGAGTGAGGATAGGGGTAGAGTCACATTAGACACTGGTAAGTCCATGCTTGGGAGTAACTTATTTTCCTAAACACTGCTAAGTCCATGCTTGGGAGTAACTTATTTTCACCCTCAGGATCCATCAGCAGTATTCACATTCTGGGACCTACAGCGCTACAGCCCAAGACTTTCTCCACGTGAGCAGGTCGGTGGGGTAAGGCTGCATCTACCTACCTCATACAAAGCCACGTTAGAGGTTTCGTGGGTGGCAGCTGCACTTTTCAAGGAAAAAGAGCGAGTTACGGATTTCAGGCTTCTGCCATCAGCTGCCACGCTGTTTGCATCAGTCAGACTGTCCAAGGTCAGCCTCTGGAAGGCAAGGAAAGCAGGTGCAAGACAGTTAACACCTCTGGATGTAAACCTCCAGTCCAGATCTGCCTCGAGCCATGCATTCCACCCATGATAGCCACCTCCCAAACCTCCCATCTCACCTCTCTGAATACATCTAAAAGGCCTGTAAGGTTGACCCGGTTTAGTACCTTGAAACTCTACAGCAGTACTTTAGGTGATGGAAATGCCATGGCTTGGGGGAGACACCAGAGGAGGCAGGTGTCTGAGCAGGGCACAGGGAAGTGTCTCCTCTGGCATGGACAAAAATCCTGTATCTGTGCCAGTGACTACGCAAAGGGATTGCTCCACAGCAGTCCATAGTGTTGGCATGGTCTTGGGCATGGCACTGGCCTGTGCCAAATAACGCTCCCCCAGGAGATCCCCAGCTCTGGGCAGGAGCCAGCACAGGCTAGGAACAGTTCCCAGTAGGTAGTTTGCATACAGGCACTTTATTTTAGAGGGTTAGATGGTGTTAGCTGTATGGACATTAACTGTTCTACGCCATCCAACCTCAAAAAGAGAGTAAATCCTGGCTGCTAGAATAAACACAACCAAGGGTACTGCTTTACATCACCATGACAGCTCTGACACTGCACATGAACCTAATCTGAGACTCAAAACCATTCAGCATATGGGAAATCTTCTGATATGCAGGGGAACATGAGGCATGGAGAAGTAAACGACATTCCCAGACTTTGGAACTCCATGATCTTTAAGATCCCTTCCAACTCTAACCATTCTATGATTCTATGATTCATGTGTATGAAAATATCGTACAGCAAACCTGTCTTTGAGTGTCCCAATTACTTCCACAAATGGAAGGATTTACCTTTTTATGTAGCTCTGGGTTGATGAAGACGAGGTCATCCAAGGTCATTATGATCTTGTTAGGCCCCCTGAATAGCTGACTGTTCAAGATACTATGCCTGGGAGATTTGGAGAGTTACAGTTATCACTTTTAGGTAGGTAACCAGTTTACACCACTGCTGAGTCCCCCACATCTGGATTCCCCCCAGTAGTGTGGCAGCTGTAATCTCAAAGGGTCTTATCACAATGGACATCTTGAGTCACTCTGGTTACACATATGAACTAGGTATGTACGTAATGCATGTGTTGTTTTGCTTGGTTTTATTTTTCATATCCTAAATAATTCTCCATTAGGAGACAATAAGAGGTTTTATTAGACCAGCCAACATGGCTGGTGAGCAGACAGCCTCCAGGCACACCAGCCTTTCCTAGGGACTGAAACTGAACCATGGGTAACTTAGAAAAGCTGCCTGGACACATGCCACCATCAAAGCACGCTGGATGAATCTCTATATTGTAGCATGGTGTGGTATGAAGCACACAGCAAGATACCCCCTTGTAATGACAGCAAGCTCATACAGAGGAAAATGTTACAGAAGATGAGCACTTTGGCGTGCGTGGCATAGTGCAATGCAGCATGGAGGTCTTGGAAGCGGTATTGCTGAGCCAGTGGTGTTCCTCTTGGCCAGGAGTAATTAGATCAAGAAGACGACTGTGCTGATTCACATCTACTTCTTCCAGGACCTGAGCCAGATGGGATGTCTATCACGCACTGTGTAACACAGGCCAAATGTGCTTCTGGCATCTCCATGGGATGCTGCTGCCCATTTTCCAAAGGTTGACTCTCTGCACTGGATTTGCAGAATTGCCATGGGCAAGAGAGAAAATTCAGTATAGTCGTCAGACCAGAAAAGACACTATCTGTTGCTCAGCTACATCCTGCTACTTGCCCAGCTTCTCTTGAATTTGCAAGGCAGAATAGACCACAAGAAGAAACGATGCACTGTCAAGGACTACGTGTTCATGGGATGGATGGTTCAAACAGTCATACGTCCACTTTGTGCAAATCAATATGAAACATTCCAGAGTTCTGATGTTAGTTTTTAGCTGGGATTCATCTGACACTAATACTCACCCCACGGCCATTCTAGGGGCTCAGGGAAGAGGCAGCAGGCACACACCATCATTTTGAACCCACTGTTTCAATGGATGCCAAGGTGTAATGCTGAGCACAAAGCCCACTGTGCTGTGGGACAGTCAAAAACTCAGCAAGCAGGAAGAGAGAAGAGAAAGGAAAGCTCTTCCATTGCCCATAGTGTCACTATTTTTGTACAATAAGCTTTGTTTACGCTCCAGATGATGTCTGATCTGTAGACACCTAAGTCTTTTCTTGATGAGGTTGGCAATAGGATGCCTTTTGCTAACCATACTGTGGAACGAATCTGTTTTCCAAAATACCAATAGATCACCACGATTCACTTTTCCATTGCATGTACCGCTCCGGGCATTTTAGAAGAGCACAGACAGATTTTTGGAGTTCAGAGGGAGCTTTGGCCATATGGCCACAGGCATCACCTGAAATGATATTTTTAATCATCTTTCTTTAATCACATTGTCCCAAGCCATCCAACTCAGCAAAAAACCTCATCACTTTTGTACTTTTCACCTGTCCTCCTGAAAACCTTGTTTGGTCAATCACATCCTCTCCCTGAAGCATGGAGGAAAGCACCCTTCTGCTGAAAGCAAAGCACAGAGAGTAGAGTGACTCATTTAAGGTCATGCAGCAGATCCCTGCCAGAGCTAAGACCAGAGCTCCCACGTTTGAACTCCAACCATGCAGTGGTTTAAATTTAGTTCCAGACATGCCCTTCCCTAACATAAATCATTGTCTGAGTCATGCTAGACATTTTTTCTTCACTTGCAGATGGCTATACATCTTTACTCATGACTGAGCCTTCCCAAGCACAGTCTGGTACTTGTGGAACAGCTTATGAGTAGGCAGAAAGATTGTCTTTTATTTACATAATTTTAGAGGCTGGTGGCCAAGGCATAGAGCAGGGCTTTAAAGTGTGGGTGGATGGAAGCAACCTCCTCAGTGCCTGCAATTATAAGGTATCAGAAGCAGCTGTGTGTTATAAGCATGGGAACTGTTTGGGGTGTTGCTTGCTGGGTGGCCTTATACCATCTGGGTTTGGAGGGATGATTCAGGAGTGGAGAGAAAACATGTTTTGGGATGATCTGAGAGGCAGAGCTGGATGGGGCAATCTAGGAACCCTGCTCTCCTGAACTCATTGCTGATGAGTAAATTTGCCTACTAATTTCAGTCTAATTTCACTCTTATTTCAATCATGCACCAGGTAGACATCAATGAGAGACATTACTCCAGGGGCCAGTTTGGAGCAGGTTACCTTAGGTTATGGCCATAGTGTCCTTGCCAAAGAGCAACCCACAGCTCCTGGACCACCCAGTCCATGCTGCCTCATGGCCAGCTTGGATTTAGGGTTGAGACACAAGGGTGACCTATGCAATTGTTGGAAACTGTCACTTCTCCAGTAGACTACTTCACTTGCTCTAAAGATCCCATGTCCTGACTAATATATATGTAACATGAATGACCAGGGAGCTGGACTCCAGTTCAAAACAGGAGTGAATCAGCTTGGTAATAAAGACGTATCCTAATTAATTGCTCCAAACTCTCTCCAGAGATATTCTCTGTCTCTTTCTCTTTAGTAGATGGAGAAAGTAAAGAGGGTCAGCCTACACTCTTCATAGGAAAAATGGTTATATTAGGGTCAGAAATCCAGGAAAGAATGATCTGGAATAAGAAAAAAAGACATTTTAGGTGGCAGCCCACTCAGTCTCTACCATGATGTTCTTAAAGCAGATTCCTGTTGTTGGTTTGTGTGGCACACTTTGCACTTCCAAAGTGATAGTTACCTTCCTAATGCTTCAGAGCCATCACGCAGCTAATCCTTCCAGCAACAGAGCGCAATGTTCTTCCAAACCTGGGCTGGATTAAGGGTAAAATGGCTCCTCCTGAGATGACAGAACCAATGCCCGCAGCGCTCAAGCCACTGTCACTTAATAAAGTGAAGAGATATGCGGAGACTAAAGACCACAGTCCAACCTCCTGTGTGTTCACAAGGTTCAAACTACTAGTTAAAGTGTAAGTAAGTCTCCCACAGAAGCTAAAAGTGGCACCAAATCACATACTGCAGTTCTCACCTGATGAGAGAAGCCAGGCCCCCAGCACAGAGCACCAGGGCAAATATCAGCATCACTCCCAAAACCATGACCGTAGGCTCAATCCCTGTGCAAAGAGGGGAAAAGAATCAGTGAATCAGAAAATCTCATTGATTTAGAGAATAATATCGAAAATATAAGACTATTAGACTACAAAGTCAAATATTCAGCCAGGAGAATGCTAGAAGGCAATTTTTATGCAGTGGTAATTTGTGAATATACAAATACTTACCAAATGTATTTACATGAGACTGCAACTACTTTAATGATTTATTTCCATGCACTTTTTTTCTATACAAGACCTAGAGCCCTGGATCAGTGGAAAAATAGTTTTTCTTTAAGTAAATACAGACTGGACTCACAGGGAAGTAAGAAGTTTGAGAGGCAGCTTCTGTAAAGTTCGTAACTTTTGAACATTTGACCCTCTTCTCTCCAGGAACCGAAAGGCTGAAAAATCTTTATCATGTGGTACCAAACTGACAGCCAGCATGAGTCACCAGCCCAGCTGGGATTTTTCATCCCCTGCTACAGATTTCTAGCACTGAAAAGAGCAGAAGAGAAGGAGGAGAAGGCTGAGGTCTTCCTCAAAGAGCCCATCAACAGAAAGTGCTGCAGACAGACACTGCCCACGAGTGTCTTTGCTGGAGGGCTAAGGAAAGCCAACATGAGTGGGTGAGCTAAATTCCAGTGGGAACTGTTTGCTGTCTTTGTCTCTTCTGACTTCTGTTTATTTCAATTTTATTCTGTCTGTATTTAGAGATCTTTAAACACAAACAAGAACAGAGAAATTGGGGCTGAGAAAAGGTTCATAACTCGGTGTCATGCACCTAATCACGGGCCTTTGTGCAGACATTAAAACCTAGAGCTTCCCAGTGAAAGCTGCAGGCATTTTTGAAAATCGCACCTAATCACGGGCCTTTGTGCGGACATTAAAACTTAGAGCTTTCCAGTGAAAGCTGCAGGCATTTTTGAAAATTGGTGTCCTTTTCAGGAAAAGACAGAGCTTTTTAGCTGAAATTTTTCAGCTGTGTTTGGACTTAGTTTCTGCTTCAGCCCAGGGCCCCAGTCCCTTATCATCCTCAGATGTACTCTGGCCCAGGTTGCCCAGAGAAGCTGTGGATGCCCCATCCCTGGAGGGGTTCAAGGCCAGGCTGGATGAGGCTTTGGGCAACCTGGGCTAGTGGGAGGTGTCCCTGCCCATGGCAGGGGGTTGGAAAAATGTGATCTTTGAGGTCCCTTCCAACCCAAACCATTCTGTGATTCTATGATATTATGATTCTATATAAGTCACTCTGCTTTCATGCTCCAGCCTGGAACTAGCCCTGTACACCTCCATCTGAGAAGAAATCCAGGCACAGTAGAGCGGATATCTCACGGCCATTTCTCTACCTTGCAGACAGTGTGGATGTAGACCAAGGTTTCACTCCACCAAAGTGCAATGGAAAGCCAGCTTTCTCCAGGAGGTGCTCTTGAATACAGAAATGAGCAAGACCACACCGAGCTGGCCTGGAGGGCAGGGTTTGTTCTTCATGCATGGACAAAGGCAGTGTTGCAGTCCAAGCAAGAGCAGGTGACAGCAACCTGATGTTTATCCCTAGGAGGCAAGGGAGCTGCCAAAGAAGTGTCTCCCTCCAGAAGGACTGGTGCGAGTGTGAAGCCAGAACACATCCCATAATGGTCTTGCACAATGCTAGATCCATGGAAAAGGAGGGGCTGGATCAGCTTAGAGGCAGATTTGCAGGAGACCTAGTGCTCTGGACCTGTGGTCACCTGCTGGGAAACGTTACTGAAGAGAGAAGGAGCTTTGAATAGCTTGGCCATAGGGACATGGGTGGTTTTTCTTGCTGGACATAGGAAAAAATGCCTCCTGGACAAACCAGTGATGGAGGGTAGGGTATGAAAGTGCCGTCTCACATCTCTGCATGGCCTTCTAACATTTTCAGAGAGAATCTGTAACTCAGACCACAATGTAATAGGAACAATGTGGAGTATGTTAATACTCTCTTCTGTATTCAATCAGAATACTGATTATTTACTGCTGTTGTCTCCTAAGCTTCCTCAGGTAGCCCCCAGAGACTCTACTGTCTGAACAAAACTTTGAGAAAGAGCCTGAGAAAAATTCTTTTGCTTACTGCCATTGCATATTATAACCCACAAGTGCTTGGCCATATTTTAGAGGACTCTAAGGCAATGTGGTATTTGAAAGGCAGTGTAGAAAATCAAGGAATAGCAAAGTGTCTCTCCTTGATCATGTCCTTTGCTTGAAGTAGGGGCACAGTTGCACATCGTGACATGAGGAACCTTACACAGCTGGAAAACATCCAAAATCCATCCAATTTCATTCACTGAAGCAGCATCTGATAAGCTGAGAGCAAGAGCTGGCTGGAGCACAAAATTCACTGGGGCGAATGAGAGACAGTAAAAGGACAAGAGAAGTAAAAAATAAACACCCAGATAAACAAACCATAAGGACCAGGATCTAGCGAAGGCAATACCAAAGACCAGAGCGCTCATGTTGCTGATGGATGGGCCATTGGAGGGACAATGCAAAGCCTCGAGGAAGCTCAACCAGAACTTTATAACCAATCAGAAGTGAAAGCAAGGTTACGATGGGCTCATGGGAAAGAGCAAACTTACAGTGTACTTGAGGGGACTTGTGAGATTGTGTTAAACTCAGGGGACACTTCAAGGGGACTGTGGGAGTATATGAAACTTCTTTTGGATGTTTAAAGGAAGATAAAAAATGGGGAAAGGGAGGGATGGGTGTGAGTTGGGGAGGCTCAAGCATGGGATACTGGAGAGGATGGGAATGCTGGTGGCACATAAGCATGTTGTGCATTTTTGCAAACCCTGCACCTGATCTTCACAATCTGTTCTACCTTCTTCTTAACCCCTGTTCCTAATTTTTTTTCCTTGGTGAGGGTGCTCTTAATTCTGCTTGTGTGTGACATTTGCAGACTTCAAGTCAGCCTAGCCAATGTGTAAGATAAATGATCATGCAACCCATGAGACACCACAAGTTTGGAGATCGGCTCCTGAAGAGACCAGAGAGTTTGAGAGCTGGCTATGGGGAAATTACAGGTCTGGACCATCTACCAGAGGTTGCATTTGTGTATGTGTGCAGGGGCTGGAGTTGTGAGATGTATTAGTAAGCCTGGAGCTTGATGAAATGGTGCATCAGAACAGGATCAGGCCATTTGTGTTCTCCACTGATTGTGGGTATTGGTGCCTGTTAAACACATGGCTCTCCTGAATGAGCTGGGCTGTTGGTGGCTGCACTGTGTGTGTGTGCACATGTACTGGGAACACTTGCTCAGCCCCACTACTGGTGGACCTGGATTTGAGAATCACAGCATCCTGGCAGCTTCGCATCCAACCCCCCTCCAGCCCTAACTCCGTACAAAAGCCAGACTGAGACCTGGATTTAATTCTAGTCATAAAATTCAGTCTCTGAAATATCAGTACTAATAATGAATTACTGCTTCACTGACAAATGCCTAGAGCTTTATGCTTTTGTAAAGGTGTGAACATAAAATCTGATCTCTCTAAAGATCAGTGGGATTTTTCCATAGACTGCAATGGGATGCTAAATCGCTACGCTGTTCCTAGTGGCAGTGCAAAACTATATATATGCTAGCATTATATTTGTGTCTTCTATAGCTTGCCAGCTGCTGTAAGATCAGCGCATCTCCCATTTCCATGGAGCAACACTGATTTAAACCAGCTGAGCCAAGGGGAAAGTTTTTCTCAGCTACTGAATGAAATATTCTGTAGATGCAGTTAATTTTGTCTGTTTAAGCCATATCCTGGAGCAGCAGGAGTAAATGCTTAGTATTATAAGTAAATATGTCAAGTGGAGGCTAAGTATCCCACCCTGAGATTTTGGCTTCCCTGTGGACTTTAAAACTGCACCACAGTTGCCTCAAATGAAAAATAATCAGTAAAAACTGTGCCCAGTCTTGCAAACCTAGGAAGCAGTTGCAGATATCTCTGTCCCTAAGTGTTCAATTACCACCTCTGTTGTCTACAGTTATTCAAATTATTTTGACTAACGATTATCATCTTTTCTTGAGGAGGTGAGCTCTGATGATCCTTAAAGCCTCATAGCTAACTGGGTAAAGAAGCTGGGGTTAACCAGGAGAGATGGTGAGAGCATTTGCTGTTCTGCAGTTCTCTTAGGCTGTCTTCAACACAAATCCTCTTAGTTCCCTGTCCCTCAGAAGGACAGGGACACGGTGCTGGCTGGAGCCTCTGGCATATATTGATTGCTGTCCAAACAGGCAGATGCTGACTGTTAGAGATGGAAAACCCTTGCCAGCACACAACAGTGGCAACAACCTTATCAACTGAAGGAGCAATAAGAGAGTGTTGTGGGTCAACACGGGGGTCTCTGTATAGGACTCTCATTACAAACAGCATGATGACTGGTCACATTTATATGAATTTCTTGAGTTTAGGGTTTTCTCTTTGGGGTGCTCTCCCCTACAGGAAGAGCAAAGATGAAACTAATATGAAGCACGGACTCAATGCCATTTGATCCTGTTTTTTTGTCTTTCTTACCTCCAGTGCAGAGAACATCTGGATCAAACCAACAGCTGGAGTCTGGCTTGGGTGGAGCTCCACTGGGAAAGTGGATGGCCCGGTCCAGGGACTTCACAGAGTCTGAAGACATGTCCAGCAAGTGGGTTGGGATGAGTTGGTTCCCATGACCGTCTGTGTCCAATATCACATAGTTGCTCAGCCCCTTCCCACAGTTGTCTGTCTCTACCCAGTGACTAAATCCAGGGAAACTGAAGTTTTTTGTGTGCTCAGCTATGTTAGCTCCTGAGATTCTGACTCCTTTCCTCCGAGCACTGTCTATAGCCATTGCCATGAAGTAAACGGCATCATAGATTGTTCCAAAAAGTGGAGAAACCTAAAAACACAGGAGAAATTGAGGTCATAATATACTGCTGCCAACCTCAGGTTTGAGATTTGTGGCAAAAACATGTCCCACTGGCTAAGCTGTAAACTCAAGAACTGAGACATCTGACCATTAGGGCTCACAGACTAATGGTTTGAAGAATTTTACGTTGAAGGTAGCTCTGGATCAATCCAATATATGTGTGACTTTGAATATCCGTCTTTTCTTATGGTTGCACCTCAAAATACAATTTCAAAATATATTTAAAACCATGAAAAATTACTTTATTATGGTAAGAGGTAAGACTCTGAGACAGATGTCCAGCTGGCATTTTATCACAGCTTGCCTCAAAGCACTGTGCTAAACCATCTTCCACAAACAGAACATCAAAGCCAGAGGCTCGCCTCGCTACCCAGGTAGGAAAAATGTCATGCCCAAAGAATCAGTCCTCTTTGTCAGAAAATTGTTTATTCCTAAGATATAAAAACCACAAAGCAGAGCCACAGCAAACTCGTTCTCTGGGGTACCAAAGCCTTTTCTCCTTGCACTGCTCCCTTCTGTGCTAGATGTGATTTAGGAACCTATAAATTTACCCTCCCCTAAAAATACACGTAGTGGCTTTTGCAGTCGCATGGTCATTCACAGTTGGTAGGTGAAGAGAGATTACAGCCATAAGCACTCATGATAAAATGAGGAGTGCTGTTGGGAGCCACAGAATTTGACATCTTTTGTGGGATTCGTTGACCAGATGTAGGCAGCTGCAATGAAGAACCCTACACTCAATATACATAACCTGGGCTCTCATTATAGTGAAGGGAAATAAATGAATGTTTTCAAGGCATGATTCATCTCCTCCTAAAATAGACATCCATGCAGATCTGATAAATCATGTCTTAAAAGTACTCGTAATTTTTTGAAAGATCATAATGAGATTTGAAGATGAGCTCAGCTGAACCCTACATCTCGTCATCATTATGACAGATTCCCCAATTCTTGTAAAGTCTACAGGGTAGCAACTGACTTGGTTTTTTATAGGATACTGGTGGCACTTAGATAATTGTGCTGTCAAAGAATAACTTTGACTATAGTGCTAAGAATGAGGCAGCAATGATCCTAAGCATTTCCCTCTAGAAGCATCCAGTATTTCTTTGTCTGTTGCATCCCTCCAAATTCTCAGGCATGTGGACATCTTATTCTGGTGCCTTAAAAACTTCACAGACTTTATCCACCTTAGGAGATATCTCTTTAGCTTCAGCCTACTGCAGTTAGCACATAGCAAACAAAGTCTGAGAGCCTCAGAGACAACCCCTTTCTCCTGAATTCCCAGCATGGTCCTGCCGTTGAACCAGGACCAGTTAAACCAAGTCTCAGTTGAACTCTGAGTTAGGTTGACAGAGATTCAAGAGAAATATCCTTTTGAAACAAATGCAGACCACTTCCAACTTTTGTCATATTTTTCTCAAAATAAAAGCATGCAGTCTGGGTTGTCTCTCACCTGTACTTTCTCTATATCTCCCATTACCAGGTTCCAGAAAAACTCAAGAGAAATTATATTTACCTGGGTGGCTTCCAAGTCCCTGGATATTTCACCACTTTCTTTAGCTTCCCTGAATGCATCATAGAAAGTCCTTTCTCCAGACACCAATGTGATAGTCAGCACAGCATCGTATGCTTTCTGGAGATTGCTGTCATTATCAAAGACGTTGAATGAGTTGTTTTGGTAAGGAAGACTGTACAGTAAAGTGTCGTATGGAATGAAGACGTATCTTCCGTCTGCTAGTCCCATTTCCAGAGCTTTTTTGAGTAAAGTGGCCTGTTCCTCTCCTCCAATGAGCACAGAATGCATGCACAGGAGTATAACTGAAACACAAGGATTGCAATGTTGTTAATCCATGTGGGGTATTAAAAAAAAAAAAAAAATATCTCCGCACAGTAAAAGAGCTGCCTGAACTGCTGTCTCAGGTCAGACTTTAACGGACCCCCACCAATGTGATGGGCTGAGGAAGTTGGGAGCTACACTCATTTTGTTCAACCTCTGGAGGTCTGCAACATCTAGCAAAGGAGGCTGTAAGCATCACCCATTCCTGGAGCAATACAGAAGGAGGAGCAGCGAGAAATTTTTACAAAAGTGAGGCACAGGCCAACACGATGGGAAGTCATGGTCCTGTGCTGCCATCAGCTGAGGGATGTGAGCTTTCCCTTTTTGTGCCCTGAGCTGACAGAATCCACACCGTCACTATCAGTGCCCAAGCTCTACCCATGCACCCTGTCACTATATAGGCAATTTTAGGTTGGGCACTGTGTTGTGTTTCAACATCTGGTCCATGCTTGGCCATCCCAGAGTCTGTGTCTTTACCTGCAAAATGTCATGGGGCCAACGTTCCCATGTCTGGTGGGGAGATCTGAAACACTTGAAATATCTGTTTAACAGGCCTTCTGCAGTGCTCCCTGGCCTTTCATGAAAGGAAGCCCCCCTGATCTTTCATCCAAGACAGCATTTTGAAGCTCAGCCAGTGAAAGGAGCAAAGTAGGGCAATGAGGGAAAGTTGCAGGAAAAGTTGCAGGAAAGTTGCCTGCTATTAAACCTGCTACTAAAAGGATAGAGCAGGATCTCTAGAGTTGCTGTGGTCTCTCCTTAGGAGAAAAAGTACCCTTAGCAAAGTAGGAGCTGAAGTGAACAAGAGCTTTTTCAGGTTCCTGAATTACAGGAAAGAAATAGATACTTCCAGGCAGTGATTCATCCCAGACTAGAGCAGAGACCTTCAGGTGGTCAGATCAATCGCATTTGAAGAGTGCTGGTTCTCTCCATTGGTTATGAAAGGAGCCCATCATCTCTAACTCACATGCAGAGCTGTGATGGTGATGAGATGAACCCACCCGAGGTGGATTCAGTCTCAAGCATAGATTTGAGCAATGATAAGACTCAAAGTTGGACAGCACCTTGCTACCCTTGTTAGTCTTTGGCATAAAAGGGAAAGTCTTAGCTAAAATGCATCCTCATGTGGATTCACAGTGCTGACTGCTGGAAGTGTACATCCAGGATCAGAGCTCCATCACAGAGTTCCTAACAAGGCTCTGAACCAGGAAAATATGTGGATCATTATTTACTACATGTGCTGTACATCAGCAAGGGCCCTTTCACTGCTTTAGTAAGTGGTGAAAAACACTGGATTTCACTGCTGATACTTTCACTGTGTCACAGGTAGCACGGACACACCATCAAAGCATGAGATTTTTCATAATCCATAATCCAAAGCACTGTAAATATAAAACCTTCCTATAAACCCCTCTTTACACTTGACAGGGTCAAGCACAGACACCCGTCTACTAAATATTATTTTTTCAGACAAGCTGGACACAATATTTCATGTCGTAGAAGACAATTTTGCCCTATCTCCATCACATACAAAATGGCCAGTATTCTTTCACATGAAGCCTGGCTCCATTAAAGACAGAGATAAAATTCTGCTTGACTTAAATGACATCAATACTTTATTCTCTAAGCTATGCCCATTGGATAGCAATGCAGCTCTACCCTGGAGAATATGAAAACAAACAAACAAACAAAAAACCAAAAAAAGTGACTCAAAGCACTCACTTTTAATGCCATCCACCGCTTTAATCTCATTCCAGGTGTCTTCAAAGCCTTTTTCTCCCTTATGCACAGATGTAACAATACCTATGGGAAGCCCCCGGTTTCTGAGAGCACTTGCTAACTTGTTGGCTGTGTCCATCCAAATATCCTCTTTGGAAGCAATGATGCCAACATGAGCCCAGTTAAAATATTTCATTATTGTAAACAAAACTTGGGTTGGAGAGGGCAGGGTCCTTGCAAATGTAGGGTGGTGGATGCTGGAATCCAGTTTGTAATTGATGCACATCCATGAGAAGATGGCTTTGTTCCAGTTTTGCCCGAAAAGTGTAGCCACCTCACAGAAGCCAGGGTTCAGAGGGCCTATGAAAGCTGAGGAAAGCTTTCCAAAGTCAATGAACCTAACCAGAGCTCTTGATGTCTCACATTCTTCTTGTAGGACCACATAATCCAGCCTGTGGCCAAGATTCAGCGCAGGATCTTTGCTTATTCGTTCCACTGCTAACCGGGCAGCCACATGGGGAAAGGCCTTGGAAAAGAAGGGGTCACAGTTCCAGGGTCCAAGCAGTCCAATTTTAAAAACAGAACAATGTGCTGGAGAGCAAAGTAGGATTATTCCCAACAGCGGCCACCAGAGAACCTGGAAAAATGTCTTGAATGAATTTCCAGTGTTGAACTGATGCAATCTAATGTGCCCTGACAGCCCCCAGAACAAGCTGTTGGGACACAGTAGGACAAGTGACATTGTTTTACAGGTGGGTAGATCTGCGCCGAGTAGATCTGCGCCGAGTTCTTCAGGAAGTCAGGCAGTGCATTACCAGCTGCTGGAAGAAAAGTAGATTACATTTGCCTTCCCGTACACGTATTTGTTCAGTGCAGGTAGGTGCAGCTGAGTCAGCCCGAATTACACAACAGTTCTCAAGGTGCAAGTCTGTGAGGTGCCAAAACCCTGCACAGACACGTGTTTATGCACCACACAAGCCACTGCACCATGCAGACAAGCATCCAACTTAAATTTACCATAGTCCTTTGATGCACACTTACATAAACATTTTAAAATCCTTTGTAATATATTCTGAAACCAAGCAGTGAGGAGTGATTCCACTTTGCAGCAGTAAACACAACATATGGATACACTATATTTTGGTTTTTTTGGAAGGATAAATCCCAAATCCCACAGACAAACACGCACATAAGAAAATAAAAAGGCAAAACACAATAAGCCAGCAACTTTTGCCAATCCAAAATCCTCAGTGAGTTTTGAATATGAATCAGACCCATACAAAGATAAATATTCACACACACATATATAGACCCATATATACACTTCCTTAGAGATACAGATGTGTGTGCATATGATTTTAAAACTTTCTGAAAAGATTTTTTCAAGGGCAACTCATAACAGAGTCCCTTAAACCTAGCAAAATGAAAGGTGGATAAACAGGTAAACACAAAACGAGGGAAAAGGGCGATTATGATTTGAATTTAGATAAAGAACTGTTAAATAATTGTCAGGGGAAAAGCTTTGTGTTTGCTCTTGGCTTGAAATATTCTTGGTTAAAGACTAGGAGCCATAGGGGTTTTTCTGGGGAATAACACCCTCACCCTTCATTGCCAGGCACAGAAATCACAAACCCACAACAACCTCCCCGCCATCTGCAGTGTCACCCCGTGGCTTAGAAAATTTGCTGATCCAAGCAGGTTCGTGCTCTAAAAATAGCAGACCCCTTACCAGCTTACCTGTTCATTACTGGAGAAGTATTTTTATCCTGGAGCCTCAGCCACCGAGCCATGCAATGCAGAGCACCGCAGGGCAGTGGATGCTGTAAAATCACCCTCAGATCCTCTAGCCTGACGGAGAGAGACCTCCAGAAAGAGCCACCCGCCAGCAGAGCAGCTTCTCAGCGGTGGCAGTGGCCACCCTGGGATGCGGGTCCCACCTCGTGGTCATGGTCAGCCTCCCCTGCAAGTGTGCTTGGCTGCCCACCTCCTTGAACTTCTTGCTTGCATGGGCCACTCCAGCTGGGTGGGTGCTCTGGGACCTTCCACAACGTGTCAAAAGCTTCGGGCCACTCCAGCTGGGTGGGCGCACTGGGACCTTCCACAACGTGTCAAAAGCTTCTTATGTCCTTTTTGGTGAGGGCCATCCTTCTCCTCCAGGGTTTCATGACTTGGAGTACATCCTCCCAAGCCCTTAGTTCCTCAGTGAATGTCTTGCAGAGCTCCAAGGCTGCCCCACTCTGAACTGCCTCAGTGCAGGGATGTACTGGTATCTAACTGAGTAACTGTTGGGATGGCATCTTAAAGGTCTGCCCTTGGATTAGTGGGATTTAGCTCCTGGGATCTGCCCCTGCAGAACAGCTCCTTAAGTCTCTCTGCACCATAGCAGGGATAGCTCCTCTTCTGCCCCGTAAGCAGCAGAGACAAGAGCTTCAGTGCTAAAAGGGGGCTAGAGGAGAGGTGGGGAGGCATCAGGGAGTGCAGCGACAGGACAAGGGGTAAAGGCTTTAAGGCGAGAGACGGTAGATTTAGATTAGATATTAGGAAGAATTAGGGTGTGAGGGTGGTGAGGCAGTGGCCCAGGTTGCCCAGAGAAGCTGTGGATGCCCCATCCCTGGAGGGGTTCAAGGCCAGGCGGGATGAGGCTTTGGGCAACCTGGGCTAGTGGGAGGTGTCCCTGCCCATGGCAGGGCGTGGAACGAGATGATCTTTAAGCTCCCTTCCAACCCAGACCATTCCATGATTCTATGATTCCATTTTAGGTTTGGGGTAAGATTTTATTTTGGGCTTTACTATCCTGCTGACGTGTTGCATTCCCCTTTTCCCCATTTCTTCCTTGTCCTCATCATGCCACACACTGAGATTTTCATACTTGTATCAAAATCTTCTTGGTTATTTCCCTTGGTTCCCTAGACATTTCCCTCCAGCGGAGCCCTCCAATAACCCTCCCCACACTGACAGACACCTTCCTTCCCCAGTGGACCCAGCAATAAAACTGACATCCTGGAAAGACCTTGAATGTCTCCACACCCATCCTAGCTAGGAAGGTCCTCGCAATAACATAGCTGAGGTCACAGGACCAGCACCTGCGGTCTAGAGAGAACCATTTGCAATTCAACCTTTTAGCAGTATTAACTTCAAAGACATCCTATAAATTATACACATCTCGTTGGTGCGCGTTCAGAAGCAGTTATCTCTTTGTGACTAATGATTATGGGAAGCCACAAAGTCTTTCAGATGCAGTGGGGAGAGCAGCTCCCTCCGTTCATTTCATTTATTTCCCTCCATTCATTGATTTCCTTGCGCAGTCCAGATCTGGGAAGGTTCCTGGGCACATGCTTCATTGAAGTCTGGTACAGCTCAAGATGGTTATCAAGAATTACCAAATTATTTTGCATTTGGAAAGTGCCTAAAAGACAAGCTAACATCAAGCCTAAACTGAGAACGCTGCTTTGTGTGCTACTAGTGCATTAGGTTTTGACACTGAGTTTTGATCAAAGCAGGAAATTAAATAACATTTTTTGTAGCTAGGAGTCTGATTTTTTTAACCAAACTTAAAACTTTGATTTATCCCAACAGAAATATACATACATTGCTATCCATATATCATGTGCTCACTGCTGTCTCATTTCTTTTGGTGTCACCAACAGTACTGCAGTTTAATTTCACGCAGGGTCTGAAGTTTCAAAGTCTCCTGGAGTAGCTGCAAAACTCCAGTGATTCCTTTCTAGGGGATGTTTATACCCTTAAAATCTCCTGTGTTGAAAAAAAAGCGTGAGTCAGGCGTCCAACAATGAAAAATTAAAAAATAATCAACGTGGAGGTCTATTTATCAGCGTAATTACACTGACCCTTAACAATTTGTATTTTTTCATAGCCAAGTGAGTTGAAACCTTTTTCACTTTCTCCTTTTTATTCTCGTTTGCCAGTGAAAGAAAGACCCTCCTGCAACCAAGTGACAAGCTGGTTGTCCCAAACAGCTCTGCCACATCTGTCCCACCTTTAGGCATCCAGGACTCGGGGTACCACTCCTGCCTTTGCAAAAACAAGCTCAGGTCCTGGCATTGCTTGATTTGCCTCAGTAATAAACACAGTAAATAATGCAGCTGAGGAAAAAAAAAAAAAAAGATAATTAATCTGGCTGGAACTAATTAAAGTCTAAGACCCGGTGTATGCCGCCAAAATTTGCTTTTTTTTTCTTGCATCTTAAGCTCATCATTACCGCAGCCGCCACATCACAGAGCAAAGATTTCTTTGTAACGCTGTGTTGTTTGCACACCATCAGATCGATTCCCAGCACTCTTCTGTACTCGCTGAAGTGAGCGAGAGATGCATGTATTCGTAAAGCCGTAACACTTCCCATGGGAAGGGGAAGCCACAGCTGTAGCATCGCTTTGCCTTAAATTTTTAGAGCAGAAGAGGGTGCTCTAATCTCTCTCTAGTCTGACCTCCCACATCAGCCTGGCCAAGCATCCTCCCAGGAGCTGCTGCTGCTTGGAGCATTTCGAGCATCCTGGAAATAAAATGGGTTTTGTAATGAATTATACCAGAGGGTACCGCTGAATAAAGCTGATTTCTCTGGAAACCTTCTGTATTCCAACCTGGCTCCTGTTCTGACTCTCCCTGCAGAAAAGTCTTATATCTCCACTGATTATAGAGAATATTGAGGGAGAGCAGCACGGCAGCACTCGCGTTAGCCTTTCTTCACGTCCTCCGAGCTTTAATTAAAAGCTCCAGGCTTGGAGGATCTACCAGGTTCCCACGTCTATTATTCCAACTGTTAATTACCTCCAGCATTAAAAATACCCACTTAACACCGAGTGTGTCTGGCTTCAGCTGCCTGCAGCTGGCTCTCGCTCCGCCTTCGCCTGTGAAACAAAAAAA
>NW_010110632.1:0-4992 GCF_000699245.1 Pterocles gutturalis
TTATATTTAGTAATTATATTTAAACATAATATAGATATGTAAATATAATTTTCCTCAAAAGTATATTTAGCTAGATAGGTATTTATTCCTCTGAGGTTTTACATCATGACTTAAACCTGTGGCTTTCCGAATATTGTGAATTACGGTCCTTAACTAGATGTTCACTGGGGTTAGACTTCAGTTTCCTTCCCTCACATTTCCTATTGTTCAGACTCCTCTCAAAGACCAACTAGCAGCAGCATTAAGAAAAAGAAACTGCGTGGTAGTTTGGCCTAACTGGCCCTAAACAAATATTTTTATTTTAATCAACTCCATGTGTTATACCCAGGGTGACCGTTTTCTAAGCAAAGTCTCAGTGAGGGCCATATGTTTAAAATGCAAAAATCTTTACTGTTACCAAGAGGGAGTTCAAATAACGAGAAGTAGGCTCAAGAAATCTTTGGAAATATTGTAACATCTTTGATTTAAAAAATTACAGACACTGTACATGGAAGCTAACTTCCATTGTTTCCACAAAATATTCCTCAATAGCTGTGTAAAGAAATTAGGGAGAAAAGAGTACCAGATATAGGTGCATAGCAAGGACTGGTCAGGAAAATAAAAGCTCAAGTTAAGCCGTCTGATTTGGGATGAAAATCTATGTTCTGAAACAATTTCAGCAGGGATCTATACTTTTAGCCTTCTGGTCCTTGATAGGTATTCCTGCCTCCGCACAAACTCTCCACAAAAATATTCAATTTGAATGTCACTGAAATAAACATCCATTTTAGTATTTGAAAAATTGCCACAAAAAAAGAAAGAGGACTTGAGTTCACTTTCTCTTAGTGGAGTATATCTAAAGTGCATTCAGTAACTTAGTTTGAATTGTTCCAGGCTTGCATTGTGCCTAATTAAAATAAAACCTGGCCCTTCATCAGCGTTTCATAAAGCCAGTAAGGTAAAACTGAGAGCTGGATAGCCCAGGAGTGAGGATGCAGGGTTATTTTGCCAAGGTACCAGTAGTCATCGGATTACTCTTTAGTGCTTCATACTGATTCGTCTAACTTAACCTAAAATGAAAGAGCAGCAAGGGATCTTCTGTCCACCCACCCTTCCTGTCACCTTTGGACTGCCCTACTATGGGGTTATTAAGCCCACTACTGTCACTCTTCAGAGCAAGACTTTTACAAGGGACAGAGACAGGCAATGGTTGGGCAGCCATGAACCACCAGCAAGGACAGAAAAACGTGAACATGATTCAAGGTGAGGAAATGCAAGCTCCAGGGCAAACTTCCTTAAATATGAAAACTAAGTCTTAAGATTTCTTTTTTGAACAGTGTGTTTTCAAGCTATGTCCTTAAAAAAAAAAAAAAAATCATGTTCAAATGAAGAATAATTGTTTTAGAAGACACAAACTGCCAATGGACTGCCTCTTTGCTGGAACAGATGACCTCAGTTCCTCAGTTCTAGGCATTTTGATAGCAGATGTAATTATCTCAGGAAATGTGGTCAGGTCTCATATGGAATGTACCTGGCAGTTGCAGTTAGCATCTCTGGCACCATAGTGCGTCTTTTTCCAAGAGGCATAAAATTCACTGGTAGTCATTTGTGCACACCCTCAGATACCATGGGAAGTTAGCTTTGTGTATGGCTGTTGCTGATGAATGCTGTCAGGGTGCAGCTGGCAGAATGCACACAGGGAGCCAGTGCAGTAGGGTCCCTTACCAAAAGAAAGAACCAGAAAACTACCTGAAATAGTAACACCGGATGAGTAAAGATGGGATAGTAAATTATTAAATCAACTAACGTTTACACCTGACTAAAATTATTGTCTCAGTCTTTCCCAGCTACATCCAGGTGAAGGAAGCTTCAAAACCTAAAGCCATATCAGCTCAAGGAACCTATAGCTCAAATTAGCATCTCATGAGAGAATGTATGATTTAACTTACTCCTGGTTAAGTAACTACAGGAGTAGCTACACATTTAAGGTAAAACTTGGCCAACACAGTGATTCATTGAGAGGAAGGTTGCAAACCATTCCTGAGTATCAAAGAGACAAAACTCATCAAAAGAGGCTACACAAATTAAAAAAATGTATTTTCAGGATCCCTTTTAATGAATTTCATTAAAATTTAAATAATTTAGAATTAATTAATTTTTAGAAATGAAAAACTAGTTTCCGCACTCCAGTGCCTTAAACAGGTATAAATTAGGCCCACTAAGGACAACAGGAATCCATTGACTGGGAACCAGCATGGCATCACCAAGGGCAAATCATACCTGACAAACTTGGTGGCCATTTATGATGGAGTTACAGCATCAGTAGACAAGGGAAGCACAACTGACATCATCTACCTGGACTTTTGCAAAGTGTTTGATGCTGTCCCGCATTACATCCTGGTGACCACATTGGAAAAATATGGATTTGATGGATGGACCACCCGCTGGATAAGGAATTGGCTGGATGTTTGCACTCAAAGAGTTGTGGTCAACAGCTCAATGTCTGAATGGAGACCGGTGACAAGTGACATTCCTCAGGGATCGGTACTGGGTCTGGTGCTATTTAACATCTTTGTTGGTGACATGGACAGTGGGATTGAGTGCACCCTCAGCAAGTTTGCCAACGACACCAAACTGTGTGGTGCAGTCAACATGCTAGAGGGAAGGGATGCCATCCAGAGGGACCTGGACAGGCTTGAGAGGTGGGCCCATGCCAACTTCATGAAGTTCAACAAAGCCAAGTGCAAGGTCCTGCACATGGGTCGAGGCAATTCCAAGCGCAAATACAGGCTGGGCTAAGAATGGATTGAGAGCATCCTGGAGAAGGCTTTGGGGGTGTCGGTAGATGAAAAACTGAACATGAGCTGGCAGTGTGTGCTTGCAGCCCAGAAGGCCAACCGGATGCTGGGCTGCATCAAGAGGACCATGGCCAGCAGGTTGGGGGAGGGGATTCTGCCCCTCTTCTCTGCTCTCTTGAGGCCCCACCTGGAGTATTGCATCCAGGTCTGGGCCCCCCAACACAAGACAGACGTTGGAACTAAATGATCTTTAAGGTTCCTTCCAACCCAAACCACTCTATGATTCTATGATTCTACAATTCTATGATTATAGTCTTCAGTGAAGACTGAAGTTGGGATTTAATCTAAGAAAGGATTTTTTTTTTTCATTCATCAGTTTTTCTTGAACTTGCCTAAGACAGACTTTGGCTAGCACTTTTTCCCAGAATTTTCCATACTTTGTGCTGTCATGACTTCTTTCTTTGTACTAAGCTGGAGAAAATGAGACAAAAATGTAATTAAAACTTTCAGAGAATTTAATTTAACATCCATTTCAGCATCGAAGCATTTTCTATCCCATTTTGATTGCTGGAACATGTTTATGTATTCCTAATTGAGACACCCTCAAAATTGTTTCCAAGGTCACTGACCTCTACTTATTATTTATATTGTGTTTACTTATGGCAGCATTTGTGTTCAGAAGGCGCCTTGATGCTCACCTTTGTCTTAAATGTGTCTCTGTTGCCTTTTACTGGGATGAGGTATTTACTGCAGACTCCCAAAGCAAACCTTACATCACTAGCGTCACTCAACAACGCATGAGATTGGCTGACAAAAATAGTAACATTTCTAACCTTTCATTCTTTGGCCACCTTTATTTGGGCTTCTTCAGCAGAGCCCAGGGACTTGAAAGCAGTATTATGTGCACAATTTATGAGTATGCAATCATAATTTATTGTACATAATGTACACGATAAATGTCTGGGGCTGACAGTCTACTTGGCGTGATACATTCAGCAGTCTGTGAGCAGGCAGCCGAAGTCATGCTGCTGGCCAGGCTGTTGGCAAATAGGCAGGAAAGTGCCAGCCCTTGGGTCCTTCCTTGCAGTGGGCTGAGTTTTGCTGATTTACCACCTTCCTCCTCTCTGTTTTTTCATCTTCCCACAGCACAGTTTTCCTCTTGAGTCTAGGACGATTCTCTAATTTTCTGCTTTAAATTAGTTCTTTTACCAATAGCAGTTCCATACTCCTGTGGGCTTTTTATTTCTACTTTTCTATCCTGCATGAGCCAATGGCCCATGTTAGCTGCTTCTAGATACCTGTCAGCGACTGCTGCTGCTCAGCATGATCTTCCCTTTCCAAAAACTGGGGCAAGGGCATGTGTGGGTCCTCTTTGCATGTGTTCCCTTATTCTGAACAGTTAGAGGCTCATTGTTCAGCATCCCTTGGAGAGAGGGCAAGAGTCCTTTCACGGGAAAGCTGATATTACCATAGTTCTGCAAGTGAGGTTTATAAGAGGCATAACAAAAAGGCAGACCCCCAAGAACTAGCTGCCCTGCAGCTGGGAAACATGTCTGCCTGCTCAACCAAATTTGGAAGGGAGCTGTGGGCAAAAAGGGTCCTGACCAGCCCCACACAGCCATGCCTTGGCTTGGTGCTTGCCCTCTGTTAGGCCCAAGGGTGCTGCAGGAAGGGTGCCAGGGAGGGCAATGAGAGCACCAAGCTCACTTTCCCCCTCCCTCTCTCTGCTCTCTCCCCTTCCTCCAGCTCTCCTTTCAGCATGTCTTGTTTGATCAGCTTTTTCTTTTCTTCCTCTTTCCCGTTGTTTGGGCATAATCCTGTTCCTTCCTTTTCTCCCCCTCATTCACTTTTGTTTTGTCACCCCGATTTCCCTTCCTAACCCTGTTTCCCTGCCATGACACGACAATCACTCTCCCTTGAGTCATTCTTACTTCCCCCCAACGTCCCCTAGCACTCTGACGTCTTTCCCCCTTCCTCCCCCCAGCTCTGACGGACACAGTCTTCTCACCCCACTCAACCCTCCTCCTTTATAAAGGGATTTTCCTCTTTTTAATCTACCAGCCCCCCGTCGCAGCCTCAGCACTTGCTGCTCCACCGGCACCGCGGCGGGAAGAGACGATCCTGCCTTTCCGCCTTCATCACCCCCCGACCCCCAAACCCCGAAGCGGGAAAACCCCGGGCGGGGGCCAAATCCCCCGCGGCTCAGCCCACAAAC
>NW_010110633.1:0-21713 GCF_000699245.1 Pterocles gutturalis
CACGAGACGGAGAAGGAATGTATGATGTCCAATCATTTTTTAAAAAATATCCACTCTGATTACTTATCAAATGCTGCAGACTCACTGAATATTTCCTCTTTCAATCAGGTTTAATTTTTCTCCTGTGGTCACTTGGAAAGCAGAGAAATAACAATGGGGTAACTTGGAGGGGAAGTGTTTGGGTGAATGGGTGATTGTCTCAGGAAATGTCTTTCTGTGCTGGACTGCAGTATTTTTTTCCCCTGGCTCTGAATGCTCTGCAAATATCAATGCATGTGCCCTCCCATTGGCCTAGAGGTAGGCTGGGAAATGGAGACAAGCTGGGAAAAGGCACCTGCCAAACATTTGGTAGAGTTGTATGTGCGATCCTTTGTTTCCTGAATCCCAGCGTAGTGTTTTCATCACACAGCCATTGTCCTCCCAGGCTTTTTATGTGAAATAAATACTTGCCTGCAAAATGCTTTATTCAGATCATCAAGTGAGTGCTGGTAACTGCAGGTTGATGCTACCAACTGTACCTGTGCTCTCTGTGTTTCTGGGGTGCATGGCTGAATGTATTACCATGCAGAGTCCCCTTTGCAATGTATTTATTTGTCCACCTTTGAGCATTTTGCCTGCCCCAAGCCTTGTAGCCTTTCATCTCCCTTAAGCCCATTCTGTCATTTCAGAGTAGCTTCAGGCAGCTGACATTTAAATGTTGACCTGACCAAGCAGTACACCTCCCTTCTATTGTCTCCCCCCAAAATAAAGTGACCTTTAAATGAGGTTCATGACATACTTGAATCTGTTTTACTCCCTATTAAAAACAATGCAAACAAACCTAGAACTGTAAATCCAGTTTCTCTGAGCAGTGCCAGATGCCTGTTCAGTAGCTTTCCCCCACGCCCACTTCCCCAGCATCATTAAAATCTCAGACCCATTAAATCATTTGACCAATTATTTGAATTAGTCAAACTCCACAGGATGACTTAGGTACCTTTGATGAACCAGCTGCTTTTATACGCCCTGAAACATGACAGCAGCAGTATGTTGAACATCAAATGAATACAGGTCATGCCTGGGGTAAAGGCATGACTGTTGTGCCTGGCATGGCCGTGCATTTATCCTGATTAGTGCCATGGGACCCTTTAATTTCTATATTAGCTATTGTTAAAAGAGGCGATTAGCGTATGTTAGCTGTGCAACCTGGTGCCATCTTCAAATAGTGATTTCTCTCTCAAGTGGGGCTTCCTCTTGTGACCTCTGACATGCCAGTACGTTAAAAGCTTTGTAATCAGTGGAGTTCTGTATTCTTTGTGGTGTGATTGATTGGGATTCCTTCACACTGACCTTTGCCTGTTGTCCTCTTTTGTTTAGGAGGTCCTCCAGCAGCTGATTGTAATGAATTTACCAAATGTTTTAATGATTGGCAAAGATCCTCTTTCTGGTGAGTAGTCTGTTGGGTTCTTCACCCCCCTCCTCTGAAATGCTAAATAAAATTTGTATTGGCTTTATTTTCTTAAATTACGAACATGCTCTTAAACAAACTGTATGTACTTGTAGCCAAACTACAAATATTTGAGTACCTCTGAGTCTCACAGTTTAATGTATCCAATATGTAACACTTTACGTACAGATGTGCAAATAACAGGTATCTGACATACATGTGTTTGCATGTCATATATGTGATAGTCAGTCAGTTCTTGTGAAAGCCAGAGCAGCAACTGTTTGCTTGAAAGTGATGTCTCTTCACTCCTTGCTTCAAGTGACCCAGGGTACAGTCTGCCATAGGAGAATCGTTTGCCCTCCAGGTTTTCTGTCCCGCGCGCCTGCATAACCAGTGCAGCTGTGGCAATATGTACACACCAGACGACTCTTGCAGAATTGCCCTAAAGTGTGAAGGAACTGTTGTAAATGAACCGTGGGAAGAAAAATATGTGAGGATGGAGAGACAAATACATATATGACAAATTGGAAAAAGTGAGGAAGAGAATGGACAAGGAGAAAAACATCTGCCTGGCCATATTGCTAGGAAGGGACATCTGTCACATCAGGTATCAAATCAAGAGTAACCTGGAAGCCAGTGAGCTTATGTCCAGTGTCTTTGGTGAGACAAAATGAAAGCTGTTAATCCTGAAAACGAAGTTGACTTCTTCTTAGAACCACTTTTCTGAAATGAAAGGTTTTGTTGCTGTGGTTTTTACATTTCTTTTTTTTGCATGCCCATTCTGTCTCTGCTTTAACCCGGCTCTAGTGCCAAGGACAGTGTATTTGTTTTTACCAAAGAAGGAAAATGGGATAAACCCTGTCAGCAGTGATGGGGAGTGACATGGTAGTCAGCATCTCCAGAACAAACAAATGGCAGAAACCTTGGCAGAAGATTTTATTTTGTTGCTCTTAGCAGCAGTAGTGTGTGTATGTACAAAAAAGGGTTTATATCAGAAAAGAATATTAACTTACAGATGTTGGATCACTGAAACTCGTAGTCTTGGCACTTCCACAGTAAAATCAAGCTGAGGGTAATGCATCCGCTTCTTCAGCAAGCAGATTAAAGTCTACAATGCCAATCTTAATTCTCCTGTACAGGCTACTCTTATGGGTAAAGAAGAAAATAGAAATACAAGAGCTGTTGCTTTTCTCTGTCATACAGGCAATAGGCAGAGCCTGGGCTGCTAGTGTCAAGAATGCTAGTGAATAGACATGTCTGGGCCAACAAGACACTGCTGGCTAAGTGTCAATGGAAAAGGCTGACGGGTTTCTTGTCATGGCCATTCCTGGGTGATAGCTGGCAGGAGACTCATAATGCAGTAGCCACAGTGTTGATTCCTGGGGAAGCTGCACACTTGAAAGCTGTCTTGTATTGAGCTATAATTTCTCATCATTGACCTGCTGGTTTTTGTCAGCACCTTAGGTCTTTTTTTTCTTTGAATAAAGTACTCCATGTGTCTCTTGTAGGAAAGATACTGGTCATCCATGTGTTCCTATCTTCCAGCTCCTTTAATTACAACCAGAAATTTTGCTTCACTGTCTGATAACTTTTAAAATGTGGTTTTGGTTTAGTTTGTTTTTTTCTAATGTGGTTATTTTAAATTTATTTTATACATTGCTGACTTATCATTGGCATTATTCTGAGCATGGGAAGGGAGGATAAAGAATGCAAAAATGTAACTTATGGATGTCTAAAATTGGGGTATGTATGTATAAAAAACACAGAGTTCTTGTTTAGCCATAGTGTGTGATGGTTTTGAGAACCAGTCCCAGCTCAGACACTATAGAGGAAGGTGGTGAACAAAGAGACTTGGGATGTACTTGCCCCAAATAATGTATTCAAGGAAGAGAGTGTCTGAGGGATAGGATTTCAAGAGAAGCTCATCTTAATCTTACCTTTAAGCAGACGATCACTAGTAAGATGTGCTGAAGAAATGGTTAGAGAAGTGAACAACTATAACTTCCTTCAGGAAGAGGAGCCTGGCTGGGGGCTGATGGGAAACTTGGAAAGAGGAAACAGGGAGGAGAAGGCTGAGGAGGAGTTAGTAAAACCAATACAGAAAGATGAATGAAAGAGCAGGCTGTGGCAAGCAATGTGAGTGAGTGATGACCAGGTGACTCTCAGGCTGATGTCTTTGTTACTAAGTGTCTTGCAGAGAGGAATGAGAGGAAAGCAGGAGCACTTCGGAGGCAAAAAACAAGTGAAATGTGCAATATTTTTCTCAGTGAGAGAGCTAAAGGGGGACTGCATATTGAATAGAGATGAGAGAACAAAGCAGCCATCAGCATGGGACAGGGTGCTTCTGGCATGAATGAAGTCCCAGGGAAAGTTGACAGAGAAGTGAGGAGGCTGGGGTTCATGGCAGCAGTGTGAGGAGAAGAGATGATGGGGATGGTTATGTGAGGGAAGTGTTTAAAAGGGACAAGAATGGTAGAGGAGAAACCTCTTTCTCTGTGTTAGTGATGCAGTCCAGGGCAGAAACTGAGGGAATGAGGAGAGTCCTGGAGAGGGCATCTACAGAGACAGTGCTGGGCAATGTAGGGAACCCCAGGAGCTGGAGACCGAGGTGCAGGCAGTCTGCGGGGTGGAGTGGATCTGAGAGGCAGTGATGAAATCCCAATTTTGCCTTCCCCATCGTGTAGGTAAGTTATCTGAAACGTCCCTCTTGACCAGAGGAAAAAAAATTGATCCTGTGATCGCATTCTTGGAACAAATACAATGTTGGTTTGTACTGTTTGAGCTGGAAGGCTCCTAATGACTGTATTGACTCCATAGGTCCAAGACCAGAGAGTTACTAGATCATTCAATGTGTTTCACTGTGTAACAATTTCAGTGACTTATTCCTTTTGACAAGCCCATGTGATTATGTGCTACGCATGTTTTTCAGAGCTGTCTTTCACCAGTGCTATCTGCAAATTTTACTTTTTCCTTCTAAAACACAGCCAAAATTGGTGTTACATGTAGTAAATTATAAATTGAACACCTCTAAAACTGAGAAGACTGTTCTTGCTATTTAGTTCCCATCTGGCACTCAGTGCTTGGGACTATTGAGGGCTTCTACAGCTCTGCTTTGAACATGAGACTACTGGAAAAACAGAGCTGCCACCGCTGAAAATGCAGCAGCAGTTGGGTTTTTGCATAGGAGATGGCCTGTCTACTGGGTTTAGGAGCTTTCCTTGCTTTCATGTCCTCTGAATTGTTTTGTTCTGGGCCATGGCAGTTTTGCCTACTTCAGTTCATTTGGTCATGGACATAAAAGTTGCAAACGTACTTGTAAGAAGGTGAAGGCTTTGACTATTTTCTAGAGTATAGGGAGCTGAAAAGAAACTTGAAAGTTAAATTAAAGAATTTAGAAAATTTTCCTGGGAATCTGACTTGAAGAACTCCGCAACTGATGTTACAGGATTTATTCTTTTCACTGCACTATAGACAGCTACTACCACTAAATTTCCTCTCTGTTTTTGTCTTTCTCCATGTTTTTTCTTGCTGAACAGCTTTGTCAATTCATTACTGCACCACAAATCCCCCCTGTATGTGGGGGGAGAATCGTCAACGTATTTATCATCTCTATACATCACTGTAATAATCTTTTATAATTACCTCTGGTTTTAGCGTACCTTATAAATGGCCACTCATTCATGTGCCCACACAAGGAATATCAGTATACAGTACTGGTCCTGAACCTCTATTTAGAGGCACTGTATAATTTCTTAGTTTCTAGACATGCTTAGTTTAACACAGCTAGTGAGGGTACTTGGCAACTGATGGCAATTAATCCGTTGAAACAGTCATAGTTAAGGAGCAGGGGGAGGCGGGGTGTGGATTTTAACTTTTCTCAGACCAAGAATGGGAATGAGGTTTTATTTGCCTGAAGTAAGCTCATTTCTGTCTCTTCAAAAAACTTTGCTATTTACATCCCGTTTTCAAATTGCGTGTCAAGTTTGTGAATGAGAGACCCCAAGTCCCTGCTAATAAGTGTGTGTAGGAACTGTTTTTCATTGTAATCATAAAAGATGTCTCCTCTCACTGGAGTATTTTTTCATGTCTGGTTTCCTTCCTCATTTTGTTTCACAATCCTCCAGAGGCACGAAGGTTCATAAAATATCAAGTTAATAACAAAACACTGCCTCAATAGTGTAAATTTAGCATTCAAGCTTCTCTCACTCAGGATGTTGCTATAGTTGGGAAAAACGGTGCTTGTGTGTTTCGCCCCTTCTCACCTTCTCCACACATCCACTGGCTGCTGCATGTAGCCCTACAGGCACTGATGCTCCCTCTCCTCTGCTGGAGGAGCATCAAAGTAGAAATGTGCAGAAAGAAGTGGCAGAGCTCAAGATTTCACATGCTTGGGCTCTTTCAGTTCTGTCTTCTCTGACATCTTTCCTACCCCTCCTCATTTTTTTTTTTTCCCCCATCGGCTGTATTCTTTCTGTACCTTGATTCTCTTTTTTTTGTTGTGTCTCTTAATTCCTCTGCCCATCTTCTCCCCAAGTCCTGGCATCTGTTTCCCACCCTCCTTTCCCTGTGAGCCCAGAGGAGTCTCCTGGCTCTGGCACAGGGAGGCTCCCAGGATGCACAGGTGGTGCTCGGGCCTTCCCTCCCTTTATTTTCCAGAAAACCCGCTGGCTCTCTCTCAGGGTTGGGAGCAGATGGTCTTTCTGCAAATCCCCAGGTGGCTGGCTCCCTTGCAGCCACAAAAACATGGCCTGAGGGCTGCTGCCCTGGAATTTTCAAAAAGGTGTAAAAGAAAAGTGTTGGTTTTTTTTCTTTTTAATTAGCACCTTTCTGTTTAAGTGCTAGTTTTTGAATCCTGTTCGTTTGTTTCAGCTTGTGGGTGCCTGTCTGCCAGAAGCTGCCCCAGACCTGAGTGGTCACATCCTAGGTTGTAGGAGAATACTGTCTTGGTAAGATCAGCTGGGAAGCCTGGGTGGACCCAGCAGGCATTCTTCCCAGGCATCTGGGAAGGACTTGTGTCATCCTGATGAGCCGGCATAGGGAAAGCCTGAAATATAGTGCATAGGGAACTTTTACCACCTTATTGAATTAACACAAATCAAGCCTTTTGAAAAACACTGCGGAATAATTCACTGTTCAGGAGGCGTGACTGAATTGGGGATAAACATCGCTTGCTTTCGTTCAGCATGCATTACAGGGTAAATGCACTGGCCTGAGTGTAAAACTTAGCTGCTGCACTGTGGAGTAATCCTACTTGGGCTTCTCATTCACTTAGTAACCTTGGGCACTCTGCTTAAATGTGTGGTTACTCAGCTCTGCCGTGTGTGAGATGAAAGGGGAGAGAGGGGTAATTAATCCCTTCCTGGCTTGTTCTGAGGTTTAGTTTAAAACTCTTTCTAAAGCACTTTAGATTGGTAGAGTTTTTTTCAGACTCATAACCTATGCCTTCTAAATATGTCCTGTAAATAATTTTATTCTACAGGGCTTTAAAATGTTACTCAAACCTGGCTTGAGTCTGAGTGATCTCGGAGTGCGTTAATGCCAACAAACTGCCTCCACACCATGGGAAACAACTTCTGAATGAAAGCCAAAGGGATTGAGAGGGGTGTAACTTTAAAACAGTCACACGTGATCTTCTGAAACACTTGTGTGGCTGGCTTAGATCTGCTAAGTAGACCTTTCAACCATTAAGTGTTTCTAGTGGGTGGTACAATCTCATTTTCGTCACATGTGCACAGTGTGTCTGCAAGCGTAAAATAATTTATTAAAAAAGAAATCTTGGAAATCTAGGAAAAATCCTGACAGTTTTCTGTGAAAGCTGACAAATGTTAGCTTTAAAACTAATGATCTTGTTGACTACCTTGAGTCTTTTAGTTTTTCCTCTCCTTTTTATGAACTCTGGCTTGGTCTTCCCTGCCAGTGGGGCTTGTCGTGTCTGCCTCAGCTTCTCTTCCTGGTGGGAGGGCCTGAGTGGGGACAAGTTCTCAGAGCAGTATTTCCAGGCAAGATCAGTCCCTGGTGGGAGAACGGGGTTGACATAGCTGAGCTACTCTACAGTAATAACTGAAGGTGTTTCACCTCACAGGGTCAGGCAGCATCATCGATGCTCGTCTGTTGTCTCGGGGAGAGAACAGCAAAGCCTACTACCTTTGGTGCAGAGAGGCAGGGTGTGGTTTGAATGGCTTAAGTAGCTTGCTTGTCTTTAGGATGGTCTAGGTGCTCTCCCTGTTGGAAAGTAACTCTGATGTTTTCTAAAAAGAGTGATTTTGAGCCACTAGGCTCACCCTGAGGATAGGTGTGATGCCATTGTGCGTGGATTGGAATGTATGGTCAACAGATGGAGGTGCCAGGAGCACACAAGAGTTAGAGAACTTGTCTGGCATGATCTGGAGCAGGCAACCTGGTAGCTATTCCTTCAGTCTCTTGTGGAGAAGATGTTCTGCTCTGAGCAAGTTTGGGAGAATGAGACACACATACTTGAGTCACTCTCCATAATTTAGCAGCTCACTCTCAGGTCTCACAGACATGCTCAGCATTTAATCTCTGCTCTGAGTCTGCTCTGGAGCTGATGCAGAATGAAACCCAATGCTGAAACTCTAAATTAGAGAACTCAGTTTCACAAAAAATGTCTTCCGATGAAACTAAGTATCTCCTTGGGCTAGTAGTGCCCCCAAATGAACTGTTCATGAAGTAACAGATCTGTTGTTGGTGAGGGATTTTTTTTGTGTCACTCTGTACATCTGAGGTTGTGTTATCCAGAATCATACAGAAAAATCAGACTGAAACGTTAGTTGTATAATAAATTGTAATTTTTCAGAAAAGAGCAAGCCACGTGTGCTGCTAGGTAGGGGGAGAGTAAGAAAGATTGTATGTTTTTCAAAAACAGTTTTTAAGTAGAGAATGCAGAGAAATGAACAATATTGTATTTACAGGATGAAGTGTGAACTAGCACATTTTAAATGTGTCTGTCTCTGCAAAGGAGAATTCCTGCTTGCAAAATGTTAATGATTAATAATACGGGACTTGGATATTGAGAATTCTAGTGTTGATTCATACAGTATACTGATAATTCCTGTAGGGCATTCTTGAAATATTTTAAAGATCAACATGCCTAAAAGTTGTTGAAAAATCGTTTGACAGGTAAGGTACATTTAAAGACTGGTTTAGGGCATTTGTGTGCTGTAAAATCAGGAAATCAGAAAACAAGTTATTTGCTGAGCTGCCTGCACGTGGCAATGCTGGCTTCTCAGAATGGAAGTAACCCCCATGGTAATTTAGGTCAGTGTGCCTTTGTGCATCTGCGGGACTGCGGCAGCTTAACTGATGAGTCAGTTTAACTCCAGTTCCCCGGCTGTGGGTCCTGCACCTGCGCCTAACTTTCTGCCAGCGCTGCCTTACAAGGGCATGGTGTTGGTGGAGAAACAGTTGCGCTCAGAAATTATCTGTCTATTTAGTGATAGGAGCAATTGAACACCCAAGAAAAATAGGGTATAAAATGAAAAGGTTCATCCAAGGGTTTACACTATGTGTCAGGAAGGTGTGTAGGGATGAGACAAAACTATACGTGGCCTGGTTCTCTCTCCTTCCACATCCACCCAGTGTGGATGAGGACAGGCTTTTCCTGAACTTAACTCCATAATGATTTTTTTTTCTTATTGAGGCTCCATGCCTTCCATTTCCCTCTATCTTTGGTAAATGTAATTTTCTTTACCGTCCAAAAATCCCCACATTAATTTTGTTCAAACAAGATCTGGAGTTGGCTCAAAGCCACACTGGTTCCCCTTGTGCGGCTTTCTCTCTCCTAACCTTAGGAGGCAGCGGGCAGGGCTGTTGGTCGCAGCAGGATTCCCTGCAGCAACAACCTGCATGTGTCTCCTCCCTGCCGCGGCTCCCCGAGCATATGGTTAGCTGAATATTCTCCATTCTACATTACTCATTTTCTTTATCCCTTTTAGCGTATGGGGTTTGCGCTTCAAAGTGTGAACATGCTTTGATGCAGAACAGAGGCAGAATTTATTTGCTAAAACATCTCTCGGAGAGACTTTGTGTGCAGAATGGCATTCAGCTTTGGGAAGTCTGGCAACTATTTTACAGAGAGAATTTAGGACAAGTTCTTTCTTTGAGAGGAAACCTCCTTTACTTCTACCCAGGGTGGTTTTTGTTTTGGTTTAGTGAGTGTTTTTCGGGGGAGGGAAGAGGTGGTGGTTTGAGCGAATTACACCCTTGTTAGTCACGAAACAAGGGACAAGCATTGGGCATGTGCACTGAAGTATTTAAAGGATTTTTTTTGTTTTCACTGCATTGATCATGAAAGTTTCAGAAAATGTAGGTCAGGATAGCACATTGAGGAAAAAGGTCTTGCTGGATTTGGGATTTTAAACAAATCCATGAGAACTATATTGTTGCATGGAAAGTATGGTAACATTGTAATGAGCATGTATATATTGTTCAGGCACTTGTTGGGAGGTCTTATTTCTCTTTTCAGGCAGATATTTTGGAGAGTATCACTTGCAGGTCCTTAATTGTTGTACATACCTACTGATTCCCTTTTTCTTCTCTAGGTAAAAGTATGGATGAAGTTAAGAAGCTGCTGTTGCTGGTTCTGGGATGTGCTGTGCAGGTGAACATTCATGACAGTCTTGAAAAATAAGATTCCCCCCGCCCCGCCCCGGTCAGAAAATCCACCCAAATATCAGTGCCATATGAACAAATCCTCCAGCTCAAGACAGCTTGTGAGCTGAAATTGTGAGAAGACACAATAGGTGAATGAAAGAAATGGAGGGGAAAGGAAGCACACTTTATGACAGCAGTAGCCTCAACTTGGTACCAATGCTTTATCAGCCACAGGATATGTACTCTTGCAACCAAGTAGTCCACTTTGATAACAAAGTGGGAAGAGATAAGCTTTGAACAGTGTTCTTGATATCAAGATTGTTGTGGTTTATTTTCTTGCTGTTTTAAAATAGAGTGGAACAGTACACATTAATGCCAATCAAATAGATAAGCTAACAGTGTAAACATTTGTTTAATGAATCCTGATTTTATTTGCATAATCTTTTGCTTGACTCTTATGGGTAGAAAATCCAAAAGTAATAGATACTTTGTGTATTCATGTGGGCATTTTTTATGTGGCGTTTGTTAAAATAAATAGGCAGTGTATATGGGAAAATCCCCAGAAATGCACGACAGCTACCAGATAAAGAAATCAGTGTTCTGACCATCAAACCTCTATGGTGGCACACAATAGATGCATTGCAGGCTAGCCTTTGCTTATAATTGACCTTGTTTGTAGGTCTGTCTAGTGTTTTTGTCGTGCCTTAGGACACTTACCCTGCTCAGCTGTGTCAAGTCAATTATGTCAGGGTAAAGCTGTCTACATATGGCTGCTCTAACTATCCCCATGTTACATTGCAGCACAAAGAGTAAAGGCCTGATTTGGCAAGACACTGTGCATCCTCAGTCCCCATTTACGGGTCTGAGGTTTTTCCCAGTGAAAGGAATGGTTGAGACTCAGAACCAGGCCCCAAAAGGACACTCTAAATGAGTTTAAAAAAACTGTAGGTAATGCTTAACTTCTTCACAATGCAGAGTTGTTACAAGAAGGCAATAATGTTGTTAGTGTACAATCACGGATACACAGATAGCAGATGTCTGCCTCTTTTAAAGCCTAAAGTAAAAGATTTACTAAAATCTGTTTGTCTGAAATGTCACTCATTTTTATCCAGAATGTTTCCCAGCCCCATTTTTTATCTAAAGCACATGTTGATTTAGTCCAACAAGCAACATTAGACACTATTCACATCATGAAGTGATGCATCTCTTTTCGTTGCCAAAACCAAGCAAAATGCAATCAGCAGAGCAGACAGGTTAAATGATGCAATGTAAATGTGGGTTTATGTTTGGGCAGCGCCATTAAGGAAGCTGTGATGATTTCTTCTGGCTGTTGCCCCCCCTCTTGATCTCATTGTGTGTTGAACTTGTTTTTAAAGAGCAAAACAAGCCATTTAACTTAACCTTAATTGTATGGACTGAAAAAGTTTAATGCATAATTCGGTTCATGCTCCGTTTGAAGCAATGAAGTGTTACACCTTCTAGTGTGACAAAGTGTAGATCTTGAACATTTTGTCATTGGCAATGGGGGATTCTTTTTTTTTTTTTAAATTTGAATGAAAAATGATGCAGTAAGTTTTAGAATATGTAGCACTATTTCAGGGTGTGTTTTCTTTTAACAGTGTGAAAGAAAAGAAGAGTTTATTGAAAGAATAAAACAACTGGATATTGAAACCCAAGCTGCCATTGTTTCACACATTCAGGAGGTGGGACTCTCAGTATTGTCTACTTTGACTTTTTATCTCTCCCTTCATTGACTTAACAGTGTTTTTTTGCTATGAAATATTAATTACTGAAATTTCATAGTGGATTCGTGAACTACACCAAAAACCACATTGAATGTGTTACTGCAGTCAGCTTATAAAATGAAAATGGTAGGCACTGGGAGCATTTACTTGTCTCGGTGGTCTTTTAAAGAGATGCAGTGGTAAATGCCTCGCTTGCCAGTTATAGGCTATGTAGAAAGAGTTGTTGTAAGGATACATGTGTAACATTTCCGAAAGGCGTATGACTTAGGAGCTGCAATGTCCCTTGCAGCAGTGGTGTCGGCTTGCTTTGGACAGTGGCCTCTGAGCTCAGATGGTCTTGAAAAGTGTACTCTGCAGCTGAAATTGGACATACACTCTGCTTTTAAAGAGAAGTTTGATCCTATGACAAGTAGTATTGGACTTCTGAGGTTTCTATAAAAGGAAGGAATACAGGTAGACGTTAGGAGCCAGCTTGCTGTGGAGATCCAAAGAGCCATGTGGAAATGGCCGTTGCTGATGTGCCTGGTTGGGGGCTGGCACTGACTGCGGCTGGGTGTCAGCGCATGCAAGTGTAGACTTGAGGAGCAAATAGTGAAAGTCTAAGACAAGAACTTTTTTCTTAACACTTAAAAAAATAGTTCTGCTTTAAAAAAAAATAAAATAATGAACTAAGCATGTGGTAGTGACAAAAGCAGGAGCAGTTTTTAACTGAGCTTGAGAGATTTGCCTGACATTTCTGCTAAATGATTTGGAGGAAATCAGTTTGGGTAAGATAGCAGTTGAAAGGTACAATGCGAGCAGCAGCCAGAGACATTTCTGCTAAAAGCAGCTTGTCCCAGCTGTATCAGCTGCAAATTGCAAATTCATTGAAAGCAAGGCTTCTCAGAGAGACACCAGCCTAACTGTTCAGTGTGGGGTCAGTCCCTTCAGATCCCTGTGGTCACCTCCTCAGTGCTTGCAGAAAGACAGTTGTGTACTTTAATACTCAAGCACATGTGCTATTGATCATAATCCATATCTGATCACTTTTAAAAATCATTCTTAATAATTATTAAAAAGTCTAAATACCAGAAACTGCTGGGTAGTGTTACAGTTAAGGTAGTTGTGTTTGTTATTTACAACCTGGTTTTGGTGAAATGTGGTATGTTTTTTGATTGATCAGTATAAGAACCTGGGGGATGCAGCATATACAGCAAATAAATTTACAAATCAACCAATGGAAAGACTTTTTTTTTTTTTTTTTCCTAGGTGACTCACAACCAGGAGAATGTCTTTGATTTGCAGTGGCTGGAGCTCCCAGATATGGCCCCAGAAGAACTAGAGTCTCTCTCCAGGAATATGGTTTTCCACCTCAAGAGGCTCATTGATGAGAGAGATGAATGCACAGAAGTATGATGACTTACGTCTCCCATATAGCGCTCATGTGAAGCAGCAGATGCAGTCTCCATTCCTTCTCTTATGTTTTGTTTGTGCACTGGGTTTCTATTTCTTCTTCACCTTTCTACTATACTTCTGAAAATCTGTAGAAAGATTTTTTACTTTTCCCTTGATTCTCACATAAACATCAAGGTGTGATGTAATTATTGATAAAGAGGAGTTTTAAATTGAAAATAAATATTTGAAGTTGTGACTTTGTCTTGAAATTTTGGCTGTCTGCTCAGTCATTCATCTTTGGGTGACTGCTTGCCTGTCTTACAGTTGGTATCTACCATCATGGGTTCCAGTGTCTTCTCTGGTTTTTTTCCTGTGTGAAGATGACTCTATCTTTTGCTGACTCGTCAGTTCCTTTCCCTTCAGATCTCAGGAGGATTCTTCCCTTCTTTAACCTGTTAATTTTCTGTCATGCTTTTGACTGTGATTGTATTAGTTAAAAATTTTATTTGTTGTAGGTTTTTATGAGTTCTCCAAGCAAAACAGACTGCTTATTTGAGCATTGGAAGGGGAATGTTTTAGTGGTCTGAGCATAGTGGAGATTTATTTCCTCCTTTGTGTAACCTCCCCTCCTGGCTATCACTTGAATTCTGTATAATGCCAGGCTAATGATTTTCTCATTTATAAATAATTTTTAGATACTTGAAAAAAAATGTGTAATTATACTATTTATCACTTGACACTACATGCTTCTCTGTATTTCTAGGTCATTGTAGATCTCACTCAAGAGAGAGATTATCTGCAGTCTCAGCAACCACCAAGTCCTCTGAAAGCACCAAGCCCAGACTCTTCACCAAATCCAGCCAACCGTCTTTCTAATGAAGAAAAGCAGCACCTTGCAGTTGAGCTGGCAGATACAAAGGCTAAATTGAGAAGAATCCGGCAGGAGCTGTGAGTCACCAGTGATTTGTGCTTCTAGAGAGACTTGTATGTTAAGTGTTCTGCATCCTGAAAATGCAGGTGCCTGTCAGCTTCAGTACACTGGCTTCCACGGGAGCTCTCAGAATTATATCTTTCAAATTTTTTGTTAATAGCAGTAGGAAGCTAGTATGGATGTTCCATCTTTCTTCTTTCTGAACTGGTCTTTAAACACAGAGTGATGGCTACTTCATTTTTTCTTCTTGTGTCTCAGCTCTCTCTTCCCCTCTTCAAAATGCCAGCTGCTGGCTGCACTTTTTAGTTAGTGGGAGTCCAGAGGCCAATGAAGGTAGCTATGACAGCAGGAGCACTGGTGAGATTTAAACAGAGGTACTTAGTATAAAAATAGAGTTGCAAACTCAGATATATGATATGTGTATGGTATCATGAGAAAAAAACCCTTGTTTTTATGAAGCTGTCATGAAAAAGAGGCTCTGTGTTCAGAATATGCTAGGAGATTTCCATCTTCCTTTCCAGATTTCCAGCAGTGTCCATATAGTCCATATTGTTTCAGGAAGAAAACTAATTTCTTACTAAGATTTTTCTCATCTTTTTCAGGGAGGAGAAGTCTGAGCAGCTGGTAGATTGTAAACATGAAGTTGAGCAGCTCACCCTAGAGCTGCAAAAAATAAAACAAGAGGTAAGAGGGGCTCATTTTACTGTGATGGTCTTCGATATATAAAAAAGCCTCTTTCAGTGTAAGGCTAAAAATAACTACTGGTTTTTAATGGAGATATGAAGTTACTCCAGCAAGCTGTTTGATTGAGAAGCTGAACATGACCTGGCAATGTGCACTTGCAGCCCAGAAAGCCAACCTGGCTTGCATCCAGGTTGCTTGATCCTGGGCTGCATCAAAGGAAGCGTGACCAGCAGGTTGAGGGAGATTATTCTCCCCCTCTATTCTGCTCTGGTGAGACCCCACCTGGAGTGCTGCATCCAGCTCTGGGGCCCTCAACATAAGAACGACGTGGACCTGTTGGAAGCGAGTTCAAAGGAGAGCCACAAAGATGACCAGCGGGCTGGAGCACCTCCCATATGAGGACAGGCTGAGAGAGTTGGGGTTGTTCAGCCTGGAGAAGAGATGGCTCCAGGGAGACCTTATAGCAGCCTTCCGGTACTTAAAGGGGGCTACAGGAGAGATGGGGAGGGACTCTTGATCAGGGAGTGTAGGGATAGGATGAGGGGTAACTGTTGTAAGCTGAAAGAGAGGAGATTTAGATTAGATATTAGGAAGAAATTTTTTACTGTGAGGGTGGTGAGACACTGGAACAGGTTGCCCAGAGAAGTTGTGGATGTCCCGTTCCTGGAGGTGTTCAAGGCCAGGCTGGATGAGGCTTTGAGCAACCTGGTCTAGTGGAGGGTGTCCCTGCCCATGGCAGAGGGGTTGGAACTAGATGATATTCAAGGTCCCTTCCAACCCAAACCATTCTGTGATTCTATGATTCTGGCTATAGCATAGCAATGCTATGCTTTCCACTTAACTGATGAGAGTGGTCTCATCTGTTCAGCTTGCAAATAGCCTAGTAATGCCTGAAGCTGATGCAGCATTAGACATTAGAAATGTCGGTCTCAACAGGCTGAAGAACCACTCTGTTTTATAGACAATTTACTGGCTAGTAGGAGAATTCTCTTACTCCTGAACCAGGGGAATGCTTTTTGCCTGTGCTTAAAATAAGTAAATAAATAAAAATAACATTTGAAGAACATGTTTTAAAGTATTAACTAAGTTTTTTTTCTCCCTGCTTATTCCTCACTTCTCACAGAATATCCACCTCGCCTCAGATGCTCGCTCTGCCCGAGCATACAGAGATGAGCTTGACTCTCTGAGAGAGAGGGCTAACCGTGTGGAGAGACTCGAGATGGAACTTGTTCGGTGCAAAGAGAAGCTTCATGATGTGGATTTTTACAAAGCTCGCATGGAGGCAAGTGAAAATTGGGAGAAAGGTTTGCTGAGTAATCCTTAATGTTTGTCTTTTGTGGTGTTACCAGTTCATGTGTCATTTGTCATTGAGCTGACTGTAGCAAAACATCAGAGCAAGTGGATATTTCATAACATACGTCATAGTTATTGACTTAGCAACATTAAAACTTCTACAGTGGCAAGAAAGACTTGGTGCACACAAAAAATAAATACCCATTAGTTTTAATAAACTCTGCTTAGGTCAGTATTATGTGGCTAAACAGGACAGAACTTTTCTGGACACTTTTTAGAGTATCCAGACCTTTAGTTTAGCCTTGAAAATTTACTCATAGGTAGAATTCCCATGTTCCAGCATTGTGCTTTTGGCCAGCATTTTAAATGTAATGTATGAATTATCTATAATTAATGTCTGAGTGTTTTTCATTAGGGGTTTGTAGCAGATGCAACTGTTGTTAAAATGGCTGGCAGCCACCCCTTTTTGCAACTGTTGCTTGTAGTAGAAAGGAGAAAAAATTTGGCTCTTCTTTAGTACCCTGAGTAGAGTGTCAATCAGAAATGTATATCTTTGTTCCAGTAGTAATGCCAGTTACTCAGCTTAGTCACCTGCAGTGATGCCCATCCTGGCATTATTAATTAACTTAGGTTGGGAAGGACCTTGGAGATTATCTAGACAAACTCATTGCTCACAGCATGGCTGACCTTAAATTCAGGTCAGGCTGCTCTTATTGTCTTGTCCTTTCAGTTCTTTGAGCCATTCTCACCTAAACTCTCAATAATCCGCATACGTAACACTCCAGACAAGTCAAATAAATATCCATATTTGCTGAACACACGGAGATTCGGTAATTGACAACCTCTCTGCAATTAGGTAAAATCCCAGGTCTGAGGTAGAAGAGTGATCTTGAAACTCGCATTTGCCTGGTCTCTGGCTGAAAACATGGACCTTATTTCTGCTCTATAAACTCTACTTTGTAGGTGGTTTTTTTTCGCCCTCTCTAACCTAAGGGGCCAGCTAGCTGCTGCTTCTTATGAATGGGTTCACTATAATGGATAGTTATTAAATGTAGTAATGGGCTACAAAAGCCTGTCTTCCCTGTCAGTAATTCCCAGTTTACGTCAGGAAGTATGAAGCTCTGGCTCTCTCTCGTTTCCTCCCTCAAGCTGGCAAATCATTTGTGCATGCTAGTCGTCAGTGTGGCAACCTGATATTTTCCTTTTGGCTGTGCACTGGAGTTGCTTAGCTTCTACCTGCTGATCAGATAATTTAGCTGGCGCTAGCAGAGGAGTTTTTTAGTTTTGTCTTCATGTGAGATCAAGGGAGTAGCTATTTCTGTTCTTGAGTTCTCAGCCTCCTTGCTTGTCCTATAACCAGCAGTTTCCTGCTCTGATGTCAGCATGCTAATCTTAACACATCATTCAATGAAGAGACCTCCACTTTAGTTTCAGATTTGTTACAGCTTTCCTCATTTTGTCTTCCACCATGTCAATTTTTGATGAAAGTGCTGAATATCAGAGGTGAGTGCTGACTCCCGAAGGACGCCTCCCTGAAATACAGTAGTGGGACAAAGAATATCTCCCATCAACATGGCATTTTTCTAATTCCAGGCCACAGTGTGGCCTCTAGCAAAAGTTCTTGCTGCTGTAGTGGCTGACCTCTCCTAATATGTGGCAGGATTGTGCAGCTGTCTGCAGGCTGCTCTGTGGTCTAGAATAGCCAGAGTGTTTCACATTCTCACCACTCCCTCTTCCATCACTGATGAAGTCTTGGCACAGCCATGGACTGCCAGTGTTGAGCAGTGGCAGCGTCAGGCAAACTCCACTGGCTTCATACTGATACATTCAGAGGATTCCACAGGGCACTATTCTGTCTTTATTATGGTCATGGAGTAGCACAAAGGCTGTGCATAGTAGCCAGTATCCAAGTTTCCATAGTCCCTCAGTTTTCTGTCTTACCTGTCTCAAGTCCTCTGCCCCTGCAAAAGAAGTGTTAATGGCTGGAGTCAGTTCAGTGTCTGCTCACATTCCTCCCTCAAAAACTGTTAGGTTTACAGTTCCAAGTTGTCAGACTTGTGCAGGTATGTAACATCATAGAGATTTCTACCACTGGACCGTACAGTGCTGATTTTGTCTCATGGCATTCACTGGTTGCGGTTGGCTTCCTAAGCTCTAAGTCTTAAGAACTGAACAAATCTTACAGAGGCACAGCAATGAAAGTGTAGGTGTGTAAAGTACAGCATAAGCCAATTTTCTCTGGTAATGTGATACCTTAAGGCACATAGGGCCTCGACAGGGTTGTTAATAAGCAGTGCCAAACCGGTAAGTGAGAAGAAAAAGTGGGTTTACCTTTGTGCGTCAATGCAGAAGGCTATTAAGTGAGCACTTAAAAATCTTTTCCTTCTTGTAGTTCACGTACACATTTGGTAGTTTGAGCAAAAAATTTGGAATATGCTCCGTGTATGATACCGTGACAACCTTTAGGAATTGCAAGCAAGCTTACGAGTAGTTTCTGAAAGCACATAATACAAATCAGCAATGGCAGCAGGAGGATATTTGAGGAGCTTTTGCAGGAGTGCAAAAGGAGCAAGTCTTTCTCTATGTGAACATAACACACTTAGGCATGTGTGTTGTTTTCCTTCTCTATATGTCTTGACAAAGTTGGTCAGAAATTACATTTTAATTTGACCATTGTTCAAGGAGCATGGAGATGGATGTGCTCTGGAGGCCTTCCTGCTGGGGTGGCTTAATGAGGTCAAAAATGTGAATGTGGAGGAGCAGGCTTACTGCAGGGCTTCCTCCAAGGAGGTGCTTCTCTCCAATGTAAAGCTTCCCTCTGGCATTCCTCTCCATTGAACCTTGTGCTGCTCCAGGAGATCAGATTATTTTCCAAGGCCAGGGAGCCTGCCTTGTCCATTTTTCCTCCTTCTCACTGCAATTACATTTCCATGTGTGACGACAGGAGGAATTTCTGTTAACATTAAAAAAAGCAAAAGCATCTCTTGTATGTTTGCATATAGCTGTCCAAGGCAATGTTTGATTGTCACAAAATGTTAACTGTGTCACAGCTCAGTGGGGGCAGCTTCTGAACTGCCAGAAGGGAGGGGTTTGAACTCTGTTTAATAACTAGGTCTGGATGCATGTGCAAATTCTCTACTTTCAGATTTAAACAATCTGATTGCTACTTTAGTTTCTAAAAATGTTTTCCAGTAGCAATATACCCTGACTGTGCAACCATTACCCCCGGAGTTAATTGTAACCATATGAGTATACAATGCACATTCTTAAAGGTGTTTCAAGGCACAGGTAATACAGGATCAAACCACAAAATGCAATTTATTTTAGAAATTATAAAAGCAGAGTTACATGTGTTGGATATTAAACAGTCACAATTTAAATGATATAAAACAAAGATTTTTTTAAAATAAATAAATCCTCAGCCAACTATTTTTGCTGTTGATTTAAAATAAACTCATAGTTACAAAATTGTGTTGGTGGGTTTGTTAATTAAAGAAAAAAAAAAAACCAACCTTAATTCCAGTGGAAGCACCACCATCCCATGCCCATCACCTGCTGATTGTCTAACAAGTGCAATTTGTACACGTTTTTAGGTCAGCTATGTTATCCCAGCAACTTCTGAGAGATCTTAGTGCTGACATGTTTTAGTTAGGACAGTATTACCTTCCAGGCCTTGAGATGTAACTCTACAAAACTCCCTTGAAATAATTATGTAAATTATATGAACTTTTCAATATTAAGACAACCTCAGATCATGGGTACACCAGTGAGCAATGTTGACCTTGCTGTAGCAGGCATTTCTACCACGTTATTAATTTAATATTTCATCAGAACTGCTTTGAACTGACATGTCCGCCCCTCCTGGCAGCTCAATGGAAAAGTGCTTCAGTCTTCCATTTATTGCAGCTCCCAGTGATGTGTGGTTTGTTCCAGAGCCTGGATATGTGTATGTACTTGGCACATAGCTTGACTCTTCATGAGACACTAAAATAACTAGTTCCTGCTTGGTAGGCAGTTTTGGAAATAGGTCTGAGGCCATGTGTTTGTGGTCAGACACCACCTTATTTCTTAGGGCTGTGGTCCAGGTTGAGTGTGATGATCTAGCAAAGTAAACTCTTGTCATGTTGCTGTTTCATTAAAGGTATGCTGACAGCTTACATGACACCCAGCACATTTTGTGTCTTGTTCTTCCTCTGGTCTGTCACCTGTTTAGTGTCAGCCTTTTTAGTTTGCCCACTTTGAAATTACCCTGTTAGATCAGACTTGGCCCAAAATGCTGGTTGTGTAAAATGAGTGTTTCAGAATTATTATTTAGTTACTTGTGTACTCAAACATTGTAATTGTAGTAGTTGAACCACTTCACAATCACTAACATACTTGTCCTTATTGAAACTGCAGTAGAGAAATTTTTCCTCTCATATTTTGCAAGTTGGTAGCTGACCCACTGAGAGATCAGGAGCAATATGGTACTGCATAAGGTAGACTTTCTGTATTATGCTATCCACAATCAAAATGCAGCAAACCACTAAGATTACTTGCTATATGGCCTTCCGTAGTATCAAAAGGCAAGGGGAGTGGCTGTCATCAGACACTCTTATGTTTTACAGCTTTTTTTTTTCCTTTTTTCTCTTTGTTTTTAAATAACTGAGCTACATAAGGCTTCTTAAGGCTGTTTCTACCCGCCAAAATTAGAAGGTAGTTGTTGATTAAGCTGTGAAAGTTATTTGCTTATGCCTGGTAATCTTTCAGGAATCTACTTGGTTTGGATGCTTGTGGTCTGAGAGAGCAGACATGAACACTGACGTCAGCAGAGACTTCACATTTTGAAGACAGTTGTCTGGGAATAAACTTGTCAAACCATAAGCATTTCATCCTGCCTTATGTGCACATTTTGTGTTTTTGCATATTTCATTGGAGCAGGGGAAGGGATGGGGAGACGAGGAAGGAAAACAAAGAAAGACAAAAGGAAATTTCTGTAGAGAATAAAATAATTTGTTTCTTGCCCCATTGTAGCTCTCCTGGGCAAAAATCCTTCCTGTATCCACTTAACCTTTTAAATGCTGATAGGTTCTTGCTGCAGAAAATTCTGTCTCTGATTCAAGGCTTATCTGAGGATCAACAAGAGTAAAAGCTAGCAATGAGGTATTATAACTTGAAATAAGACATAATTTAATAAATGTGTTTAGAACATGACCAAGAATACTGTCATGGTTTAGAACGGCGACAGGGACAGTTTTTGTTAAACACCTGGTGGGCTGAGGCAGGACAGGGAGGGTTTCACTCACCACTTAGGGTCACGGGCAAGAAACCAACATGACTTGTGAAGAACAAAAACAACCAATTAAATTTATTAACTATTTACAACAAGAGCAAGATACTGAGAGGTAGAAACTACATCTTAAAAAGGCACTTCTCCCCCACCCCTCCCTTCTTCCCAGAGCCCAAAGGCTTTGTTCTGTACTTTCTCCCCGCCCCGGTGGCACAGGGGCCAGGGAATGGGGGGTGCAGTCAGTCCCCGCTCCTTCCTCCTCAGGGGAGAGCTCCTCACAGTCTTCCCAGCTGCAGTGTGGGATCCCTTCTCACGGGACAGTCCTCAAAAACTGGTGTGAGTCCTTTTCCATATGGGGCCACAGTCCCCCGATGACTGCCC